>NC_091072.1:96773787-97076818 GCF_032405125.1 Capricornis sumatraensis
TGTGGGCAGGAGGAGAAGGGAATGACAGAGAATGAGATGGCTGAATGGCATCACTGACTCATGGACATTACTCATGGACATGAGTTTGAGTGAACTCCGGGAGTTGATAATGGACAGGGAGGCCTGGCATGCTGTGATTCATGGGGTCACAAAGAGTTCGACATGACTGAGTGGCTGAACTGAACTGAACTGTCTTTACTACATAAATGGATATACTGATAAGCAAGTTCCTTAATCTCTGCTGCTAAGTCATTTCAGTCATATCCGACTCTGTGTGACCCCAGAGACGGCAGCCCGCCAGGCTCCCCTGTCCCTGGGATTCTTCAGGCAAGAACACTGGGGTGGGTTGCCATTTCCTTTTCCATCGTTAATCTCTACAAATCTTTATTTCCATAGTGAAAAAATTAGTTAAAAATACCTTCTTCCTGACGATAGGAAGAAGTTTTGTATTATTTAAAAATACTGCTCTCTTCAAGGAAAACAAAATACATGTATATGTATATACGACTCAGAACCGTCAAATTAGGGTTGCCAGATTTAGCAAGTATTGAGGATGCCCAGCTAAAGTTGAATTTAAAGAAAAATATTCAATGGCACATATATTCATATATTTACTTTGACAAGTTTACTTTTGATTTAAATTCTGTGTTTGGGTGTATGAACCATTTTGAGTTAATTTTTGTATATCATATGAAATAAATGTTTAACTTTTTTCTTCTGCAAATAAATATACTGTTACTGTTAACAGTGTTGTTCATTGAAAAGGTCCTCTCTCTTGCACTGAATGCCTTGTAAAGTTTTTCAAAGATCAGTTGACTGATCATGTCTCTCTTTCAGAATGACTTGAAACACTATTCCATTATTGTGTTCATGCATGCTCAGTTGTTCAGTCATGCCCAACTCTTTTGCAGCCGCATGAACTGTAGACTGGCAAGCTCCTCTGTCCATTGGATTTTTCCAGGCAAGAATACTGAAGTGGGTTACCTTTTCCTCCTCCATTATTGGGATTAAACTTTAAAAATCCCTCCATCATTTTCATTATTATAACTTTATATTGTCCTGAAATACCCTTAGAAAACCCTTGGATCAATGAAGAAATCAAAGAGAAAATCAGAAAACACTTTGAGGCAAGCAAAAATAAAAACAAACTTTTCAAAATCTGTGGGATGCCGCAAAAGTGAGTCTAAGAGGGAAGTTTATAGTGATACAGGCCTATCTTAGGAAGTAAGAAAAACCTCAGATAAATAATGTAACCTATCATCTAAATGAGTTATAAGAACAAGATCCCAGTGGATAGTGGTGGAAGGCATGGTAACAGTGTAGTTTAAGAACCAGTGTGTTTGTTTACTATCTGTTGCGAGAAAAGTAATCTTATGCCCACTATTGGCTCAGTGTTGATCCCTTCTTGTGGACGATCCAATAGACTTTTGAGGACACTTGAGTGAATCAGATACCCCAAATTTAGTATCCTGGACTGCCACTTATTGGATGTGTACCTTGAAATACTCTTCCTTATCTAAAAAAATGAGAATAGTGATAGTTACCTCCACAGAGTGTTATCAAGAATTACTTGCTGTAGTTTCCATTTTATTCAATCCAGCTGTGGATAGTGGGGTTGTCTGTAGAAATTCCCTAACTTTTTTTCAGAAGTCTGTTTGGATGTCCTCAAGGGTAGACTTCAGTGTTCAAGGCATTAAAGACATGCCCTTGATCTGAAGAACTTTTAAGTTCAGTAAGCTGAAACTCCAGTACTTTGGTCACCTCATGCAAAGAATTGACTCACTGGAAAAGACTCTGATGCTGGGAGGGGGCAGGAGGAGAAGGGGACGACAGAGGATGAGATGGCTGGATGGCATCACTGACTCGATGGACGCGAGTCTGATTGAACTCCGGGAGTTGGTGATGGACAGGGAGGCCTGGCGTGCTGCGATTCATGGGATTGCAGAGTTGGACACGACTGAGTGACTGAACTGAACTGAACTGAACCAATGTCCACTTATATTAACTGTTTTATCATTTAATATTTAAAATCATTTCCAAGAAGGGAGTCCTTTGGAGAAATATGTCTGCAAAATTAAATACAAATATTAAATTTGTAACCTAATTGAATAAGATACAAAACATAGCTGTGAATTTGACATTTGGGACTTTAGTGTATTTAATATTCACTGTTTCATATTTTAAGTGAATTAATTATAGCATTTAAGTAAAGACTTACGAGACACATACTATGTATTAGACCACATTATACCAGTACAGCACAAAAAATATAAATATTATATGTTCTGTGCCTGTGAAGAGTTAACAGTTTAATGGTTTTTCCAGATGAAATTGAACTACAGCTTTAACAGTTTCACGAGGCCATTCCTAGAAGCCATTTCTTTCTCCCGGGGATCTTCCCAACCCAGGGTTCGAACCCGGGTCTCCCACATTATAGACAGACACTTAACTGTCTGAACCACCAGGGAAGTTGTTTTATCATTTAATATTTAAAATCATTTCCAAGAAGGGAGTCCTTTAGAGAAATATGTCTTCAAAATTAAATACAAATATTAAATTTGTAACCTAATTGAATAAGATACAAAACATAGCTTGAATTTGATATTTGGGACTTTAGCGCACTTAATATTCACTGTTTCATATTTTAAGTGAATTAATTATAGCATTTAAGTAAAGACTTATCAGACACATACTATGTATTAGACCATATTATACCAGTACAACACAAAAATATAAATATTATATGTTCTGTGTCCGTGAAGAGTTAACAGTTTAATGGCTTTTCCAGAAGAAGTTGAACTACAGCTTTAACAGTTTCATGAGGCCATTCCTAGAATGGCCATGCTGTCACAATATAAAAGTGTATTTATCTCCTAGTTTGCTAAGATATAAGGTCATGCATTTAAATTGCTCACATATGAGGAAATAATAAATAGAATGGGTTAGTTGATCACCTCTCCTATTCTAAAACTTGTAATTTTCTTATTGCAGTCTGCAACAACATTAGTTGTTTTGAGAGGAATATATCACCATGTCTAATCACTGAATTAGCTGTTGCCTAAAGTCCCAATAGATTGTTTTTTTCTTTTATTTTCACACATGCCACAGCTAAACAACTTTTCCCCATTTCTTCTTGTACAATTGGAATTCAGTTATGTTGAACTCTACTAGAGTTTCATTCTTAGAGTGAAAACCAAATAGATTGTTGAACATAGATTTCAGCATATGTCTTTAGATGGGTCACACAAATGAATTAGTATTCACAGTAAAGTAAAACAATGTTACTGTTAACCAAAGAGAGGAGGGTAACTTTCTCTATATGTGAGTATCAGATCAAAATGTAGTCGAATGTAGTCATATGATCTTGAAGAAAGATACATTCCAGTATCTTTTCCCTGAATGTTTATGAATTTCTGTGCTTTTACGACTTGTACAAGCTTTAACGTAATTCATGTTAAAGTGGAAGAGCAGTCAGTTCAGTTCAGTCGTTCAGTCATTTCTGACTCTTTGCGAGCCCATGAATTAATTGCAGCATGCCAGGCCTCCCTGTCCATCACCAACTCCCAGAGTTCACCCACACTCATGTCCATCGAGTCAGTGATGCCATCCAGCCATCTCATCCTGGGTCGTCCCCTTCTCCTCCCGCCCCCAATCCCTCCCACCATCAGGGTCTTTTCCAATGAGTCAACTCTTTGCATGAGGTGGCCAAAGTACTGGAGTTTCAGCTTTATAATCAGTCCTTCCAAAGAAACCCAGGACTGATCTCCTTTAAAATGGACTGGTTGGATCTCCTTGCAGTCCAAGGGACAGTGAGACATATACCTGGCTAATTTTTTTTCCTTATGAAATATAGATTGTCCTTGAATATTCTGATATGTTAGCTAAAATGGTAGACACACAAAGCAAGCAGAGAATTTCTATTAAGTAATTTAGCAAACACTTATACCTTTCTTTTGCAATGTCTTTGATTAATCTTGATAGGCTGAATGATGGCTAATTTTTCAGACAAAACAATAGCAGTCATTGGGTATAGGCTTAAAAAATAATACTTTAAATGATTTCTAGACCAAAGGCACATGCATACTTCTATTTGCTTATTTTAAAATGGATTATAAAGTGAAATTAGATCTATAGAGTTTCCCTCATAGCTCAGTTGGTAAAGAATATGCCTGCAATGCGGGAGACGCCAGTTCGATTCCTGGATCAGGAAGATCCGCTGGAGAAGGGATAGGCTACCCACTCCATTATTCTTGGGTTTCCCTTGTGGTTCAGCCACAGTCCAGAAGACCTGTGTTCAATACCTGGCTTGGGAAGATCCCCAAGGGAAGAGGGGTAAGGCTACCCACTCCAGTATTCTGGCCTGAAGATTTCCATGGACTTTACAGTCCATGGATTCTTGAAGAGTCAGGCACGACTGAGCAACTTTCAGTTTCACTTTTCACTTTCACTTCATTAGGAATAGAGAATGTAAGATAGATTTAACTTGAAACAAAAACTTTTAAATCATAATTTTGTACAATATAGAAATATCCCACAAGGCATATTTTTAAATGAGCAAGTGACATAATATAGACTTATAATTCTCTATACTCTTTCCTTTCTGTGTGTTTGAGTGTATTTTAGTTTATTAATAAAATTGAACTTACTATATATGTTTACTACATGTTCTATTCTATACTGCATGTTTTATTCTATACTGTGTGTATGTCCTTTAATATATCTAGAGAATATGCATTTTACATACAGTCTGAGACCATAATTATGTGTAATAAAATATATTCAGAGATGACTTAAAATTTTCAGTTAATAATCAAGTTTTAATCCATGGATTAAGCTTATTACATCATAGGTTAGCTTCCTATTAAATGTTTCTTTTGACAAATAATAACTATATTATCAACTTCCAATTCCTCTTTGGCCACGGTTTCCCCTGAGTCTGTATCATTAGTTTCTCCTATTTGGATCTATTGATTTTTCTTGCCTGATGTCTCCATCTCATCATGTATCTGACCTTATCCTGTTTGAGGTATTACACCCTTATTCAATTTTCTTTAGCCTTTCCCATTCTAAATTTTTATATAATTAGCCAGTAAGTATAGGTGAGTCATCATTTGTTTTAATGCTCCAAGTATTGATACTCTGAGTTTCTGACTGCTTGATTTCATAATCTCAGTCTGCCCACTGACCCCTGTATTACAGTCTTACTTCGTTATTTCTGTAGAAGATGGCCTTTCTTACCTGTCCACCTCCAGATCCATATCAGAGTGTGTGTGTGCCCTGCTCTGCCTGATTCTTATCTCTACACAGTCAATAGAAGTATACAAAAATGGTTTTCTCTAATTTCAGAAGCCAGATTGGGTTGCTACTCATCTGGCCTCAAGGTGCTTTAGGTTCTATTAACCCAAAATGAAACAGAACTTTTTTTTTTTTTCAATTTTCTACCCTGCAGTTGAAAATAAAGTAACACATTTTTGCTGTTTTAATTCTTTTTTAGTTCCGTTAGTTAATTTTTTTTCTGTTTGTTCACAATGTGTTTGAATGTTATCATTGTTCAGTGGCTCAATTATATCCAGCTCTGCAACCCCATGGACTGCAGCATGCCAGGTTCCCTGTTTTTCACTGTCTCCCAGAGTTTGCTGATGCCATACAACCTGTGTTTGAATAATTGAACATGTGATGTAAATGTAGCTCTTACTATTTTTATATTTGCAGATTGAGGTCTGTGGTTTTATGAAAGGGAGTCTGGATCATGTATATTAAACATCTATCGATATTTTAAGTCAGAAACCTCTATATTCTATTTAAAGGATCTTTAACGTATAGAGGTCCTTACACACGTCCATGTCTCATTTGGGTTCTCACCTCCTGTGAGAAATAGCTCAAACAAAAACACCAAACTAAAAAAAAAAAAAAAAGAACCTATCTCCATAAAAGCAAACAACACCTTGCAGGATCAGTAAAGTCTAAATCAGTTCTTACAAAAAAAAAAAAAAAATTATTGGAAGAAAGAGCTGCATTTCTACTTATCATGTCATCAAGAGATACAGAAATTCTTGGTCTGGCTTTTTAGGCCCCGTCTACCCTGTGACTTCAGTAAATAAGGAGGTGCTTCTTGGACTCTGCTGATAACTGAGTGGGGATCAGGAGCTACTGGCTTGTGACAAGATGGGGGTAGGAGAGATCACACAGTTCATGTAATGTTCTAAATGGTCTTACATAATGAAGAAGATGCCAGTATTGTCCCCCATTGGAATGCACTGTAAGATATAGTTCAGTTCAGTTCAGTCTCTCAGTCATGTCCAACTCTTTGCGACCCCATGGACTTCAGCAACTAGGCTTCCCTGTTCATCACTAACTCCGGGAGCCTACACAAACTCATGTCCATCACATTGGTGATGCCATCCAACCATCTCATCCTCCATCATCCCCTCCTCCTCCCCTCTTCAATCTTTCCCAGCCTCAGGGTCTTTTCCAATGAGTCAGTTCTTCACATCAGGTGGCCAAAGTATTGGAGTTTCAGCTTCAGCATCAGTCCTTCCAATGAATATTCAGGACTGATTTCCTTTAGGATGCACTGGTTGGATCTCCTTGCAGTCCAAGGGATTCTCAAGAGTCTTCTCCAACACCACAATTCAAAAGCATCAATTCTTTGGTGCTCAGCTTTCTTTATAGTCCAACTCTCACATCCATACATGACTACTGGAAAAACTATAGCTTTGATTTAGATGGACCTTTGTTGATAAAGTAATGTCTCTGCTTTTCAGCATGCTATCTATGTTGGTCATAGTTTTTCTTCCAAGGAGTAAGCATCTTTTAATTCCACGGCTGCAGTCACCATCTGCAGTGATTTTGGAGCCCATAAAAATAAAGTCTTTCACTGTTTCCACTGTTTCCCCATCTATTTGCCATGGAGTGATGGGATTGGATGTCATGATTGTAGGGACCAGATGCCATGATCTTAGTAAGACACAAGCCCTTCACAATTTTGTCATATTCCTGTTGATTTGCTTGCCTTCTTATTTGTTTGCTTATTCATTAATTTTGAGGACAAGCTCTATTTGCTTCACACTTTTCCAGAGGCATGGGGTTTTCAAAGACTTCAGAATGAAGTTTCGGTCAAGGCCTTTGTTGCACATTTCATCCTTCCTGTCTGACCCAATAAATTCTGATGAGCGAGGTATTCAGTACATAAATTTAGGGACACAAAGAATACTCAATTAGAAGATATGTTAAATTAAAAATAATTCAGACTGTCAACTCAAATCTCAGCAGCAAGCAGAAAATGTAACTTCTGTCATTTTTTGTCTTCCCAGAGTAGCGTTGACTTCCTGGATCTTAACATATTGCCTAAGGTTTAGCTGAGTCATTCTAGTCAGAGATTCTGAGGCTAAACTTGTTACTTTAGTTCTATGCATGACTGCAGGCAGCATTGTTAGTTCATTAGAGCCCTGTGGCTCTAATTGGATGTGATAGGCTGGAGGAAAGAGAATCTTTGAGACAGAGGACTGCATAGATAATGTACTGCTATATGTTAATATACAGTTTATTCTAAAGGAAATCAGTCCTGAATATTCATTGGAAGGACTGATGCTGAAGCTGAAATTTCAATACTTTGGCCACCTGTTGTGAAGAACTGAATCATTGGAAAGACCCTAATTTGGGGAAAGATTGAAGGTGGGAGGAGAAGGGGATGACAGAGGATGAGATGGTTGGATGGCATCACTGACTCAATGGACATGAATTTGAGTAAACTCTGGGAGTTGGTAATGGACAGGGAAGCCTGGCGTGCTGCAGTCCATGGGGTTGCAAAGAGTCGGACATGACTGAGAGACTCAACTGAACTGATGCATTAATATAGTGGGTTATTTTTTTGTTTGTTTGTTTTGTGTGTTTTTGGTTTTCCTTCTTCCCGTGTTGTTCACATAATAGCCAATAACTGAATTTTCCTACAAATATTGTTTATAGGATGTGTTTATAATAATATACAACACTTAATGAGGTCATACCTTTAGGAATCAGGGCTTCCTTGATAGCTCAGTTGGTAAAGAATCCACCTGCAATTCAGGAGACCCTGGGTTGATTCCTGGGTTGGGAAAATCAGCTGGAGAAGGTACAGGCTACCCACTTCAGTATTCTTGGGCTTCCCTTATGGCTCAGCTGATAAAGAATCTTCCCACAATGGGAGAGACCTGGGTTCGACCCCTTGGTTGGGAAGATCCCCTGGAGAAGGGAAAGGCTACCCACTCCAGTATTCTGGCCTGGAAATTCCATGGACTGTATAGTCCATGGTGTTGCAAAGTGACACAACTGAGTGACTTTCACTTCACCCTTAGGAATAATGACAATAAATGTTTCATTTTTTAATCTCCTATTTTGTTTTGTTTTTAACTATCTCCACTACTTATCACAGGATATGAGTCTTCTCTAGTTGTTAAAAATAAAGTACCGTACAGAGACAGTAGCCTTTGGTATGATTATTAATAATAAGTTGCTCAGTCATGTCTGACTCTTGAGATCCCATGGACTGTAACCTATCAGGCTCCTCCGTCCATGGGATTTTCCAGGCAAGAATACTGGAGTGGGTTGCCATTTCCTTCTCCAGATCTTCCCAACTCAGAGATTGAACCCAGGTCTCCCTCACTGTAGGCAGACGCTTTACCATCTGAGACACCAGGGAAGTCCACATTGGTATGATAAATATCCACTACTAGGTCAAACCCCCCTCCTCCACCCCCCACCTTTTTTTCTTCTAAAATACAGTCTCCCCCCCCCCCAAAAAAAAAAAAATCTTTAGTGGGACGATTTGGCTGGCATTTGTTTATTGAAATACTGTATCAGATGCTTAGCTGAACAGTTTTCTGTTTCAGCAATGGAGGATATACTGGTTTTATTTCTTAAAAGGTGCAACATTAGTCTCCAAAGCCACTGTAAAAGACTTCACAGAGTACTTTTGACTATGTGATTTTTTAAACTATTTTCTATTGTTTAGGGTTCATATGTTGATTTCAATTTATATTGCTTTAAGTGTGTAGTGTAATACATTCTAAGGTTCTTTCCTAAGTTATTATTTTAATAATAAAATGATTATGAAAACATAAACAACATTTATTGGGAACATAAATACTGTGTTTCAGACACTAATGTAAAAGTTTTACTCAATTCAGTTCTCATTCAGTTTTTACAACTGCCTTGTGAAGTAGGTGTTACCGTCGTTCCCATTTTATAAGTGAAAAAACAGAAGAAACTAAGCCATAGAATATTAAATATGGGTTACAGATGGCCAGTTCCATAGCTACTTCTTATACCATAACTCGAATTTTCAGTCCTACTGTCAGAGAGTTTCACTGTGGCTTGTATGTTTCTATTCTCAACAACACTCAGGATCTCTTAAACTCTCTTCCTGTTCCCACTCCTATACTTGCCTTTCTTTCTTAATCCCTCGGTTCCATGTTCCTGGCTTTTGTACTCTGATTAGCTGCGGTACCTTGGGGACATACATGGATTATAACAATCTTGATTTCTTCCTGAGGCTTCTTTAAGATACAGTAAACATTTTGAGACTTCTCACTTGCTGAAATTCCTTAATATAGCTTGTTGAATATCCTGTATCTATTCCATTAAACCTGCCTTTTCAAATCATATTTGTTTTGAAATTTAAAGTATATTTCTTTCCACTCACCTGAAAACTTTTATTTGAACATTTTAAATACTGTTATCTCTGTTGTTAGCTAAATCACTGAAGAATTTGCCTGTGATATCTCAAAGTGGATTAAATAAGAAAATAATTATTCTTCTGTTCTCAAGTTTTTGTTATACATGTGAAGACAAATATGCAATGTCCATACTTTACAGAGGAGGAAAAAAGTCATTAAAAAGACTCATAAAATAAACAAAAATAAGCTTGCCTTTCTAATACATGAATATCTGAATTAAAATGACTATTATGACTAATCATAATAATCCCTATATTGTTAACTAGTTGATTATATTAGAAATTTGATACTACTAACTCTAACTTTTCAGATAAAAGCCAGTTTTATCTGTAAGTCAAACTAGGGAAAATAAATTTGGATTTTTATTAAGGCCCTGTATATCTGCCTGTTGTTTAATTCTATGCATTTGTCTATTGATTAGACTTTTTCCCCCATTACAGTTCTTAGTAGGTAAGAGACAATGATAGTTTAAGCAGAAATTTTCATAATTTTTTTTTATTATTCCTAGCAGAGACTATAAACTCTAAAAATTGCAAAATAATAATGCTTTAAATGAGACAAAGTTTCCTAGGCTAACTAATGGTGTTTAACCTTAACAACAAAATCATAAACAGAAATTAAATCAAATTCAGGTTCACGATTTTATAAATTGATCAGGTCTGCTCCAAACATTGATCTCTTCTGTTACTAAAACATGGTATCAGTCTCTTTTTAGTGAGAGTAATAAAGAAATCATTGCAGGATCAGATCATGTATAAGAAGTTCACAATACCAAATAAATTAAAACAACCTATGTGTTTTAAATAAAGCAATGAATGAATGATGAATCTTCTGTCTGAAGTAACCCATTTTCTAATAAATTTGGATTGGAGTATTGCTGTATATGAGTAACTTCATGACATGTCTTCTCTAAAAATAGAAGGTTAAAGACATAAACTCAAAATCCAAATAGAAAGAAATTAAGTCCATTAAAGAATAGCTTACTCATTGGTGAAAAATTGAAAGCATTTCCCCTAAAGTCAGGAACAAGACAAGGGTGCCCACTTTCACTGCTACTATTCAACATAGTTCTGGAAGTTTTGGCCACAGCAATCAGAGCAGAAAAAGAAATAAAAGGAATCCAAATTAGAAAAGGAAAAGTAAAACTCTCACTGTTTGCATATGACATGATCCTCTACATAGAAAACTCTGAAAACTCCACCAGCAAATTACTAGAGCTAATCAATGAATATAGTAAAGTTGCAGGATATAAAACAAACACACAGAAATCCCTTGCATTCCTATACACTAATAATGTGAAAGTAAAAACAGAAATTAAGGAAACAATTCCATTCACCATTGCAACAAAAAGAATAAAATACTTAGGAATATATCTACCTAAAGAAACTAAAGACCTATATATAGAAAACTATAAAACACTGATGAAAGAAATCAAAGAGGACACTAATAGATGGAGAAATATACCATGTTCATGGATTGGAAGAATCAATATAGTGAAAATGAGTATACTACCCAAAGCAATCTACAGATTCAGTGCAATCCCTATCAAGCTACCAGTGGTATTTTTCATAGAGCTAGAACAAATAATTTCAAGATTTGTATGGAAATACAAAAAACCTTGAATAGCCAAAGCAATCTTGAGAAAGAAGAATGGAACTGGAGGAATCAACTGACTTCAGGCTCTACTACAAAGCCACAGACATCAAGACAGTATGGTACTGGGACAAAGACAGAAATATAGATCAATGGAACAAAATAGAAAGCCCAGAGATAAATCCACACACCTATGGAGACCTTATCTTCGACAAAGGAGGCAAGAATATACAATGGAGAAAAGACAATCTCTTTAACAAGTGGTGCTGGGAAAACTGGTCAACCACTTGTAAAAGAATGAAACTAGAACACTTTCTAACACCATACACAAAAATAAACTCAAAATGGATTAAAGATCTAAACGTAAGACCAGATACTACAAAACTCTTAGAGGAGAACATAGACAAAACACTCTCAGACATAAATCACAGCAGGATCCTCTATGATCCACCTCCCAGAATACTGGAAATAAAAGCAAAAATAAACAAATGGGATCTAATTAAACTTAAAAGCTTCTGTACAACAAAGGAAACAATAAGCAAGGTGAAAAGACAGCCTTCGGAATGGGAGAAAATAATAGCAAATGAAGCAACTGACAAAGAACTAATCTCAAAAATATACAAGTAACTTATGCCGCTCAACTCCAGAAAAATAAACGACCCAATCAAAAAATGGGCCAAAGAACTAAATAGACATTTCTCCAAAGAAGACATACGGATGGCTAACAAACACATGAAAAGATGTTTAACATCACTCATTATCAGAGAAATGCAAGTCAAGATCACAATGAGGTACCATTTCACACCAGTTAGAATGGCTGTGATCCAAAAGTCTACAAGCAATAAATGCTGGAGAGAATGTTAAAAAAAGGGAACCATCTTACACTGTTGTTGGGAATGCAAACTAGTACAGCCACTATGGAGAACAGTGTGGAGATTCCTTAAAAAACTGGAAATAGAACTGCCTTATGACCCAGCAATCCCACTGCTGGGCATACACACTGAGGAAACCAGAATTGAAAGAGACATGTGTACCCCAATGTTCATCACAGCACTGTTTATAATAGCCAGGACATGGAAGCAACCTAGATGTCCATCAGCAGATGAATGGATAAGAAAGCTGTGGTACATATACACAATGGAGTATTCAGTTCAGTTCAGTGACTCAGTCCTGTCTGACTCATTGCGACCCCATGAATCGCAGCACTCCAGGCCTCCCTGTCCATCACCAACTCGCGGAGTTCACTCAGACTCACGTCCATGGAGTCAGTGATGCCATCCAGCCATCTCATTCTCTATAGTCCCCTTCTCCTCCTGCCCTCAATCCCTCCCAGTGTCAGAGTCTTTTCCAGTGAGTCAACTCTTTGCATGAGGTGGCTGCAGTCACTATCTGCAGTGATTTTGGAGCCCCCCAAAATAAAGTCTGACACTGTTTCCACTGTTTCCCCATGTATTTCCCATGAAGTGATGGGACCGGATGCCATGATCTTCATTTTCTGAATGTTGAGCTTTAAGCCAACTTTTTCACTCTCCTCTTTCACTTTCATCAAGAGGCTTTTTAGTCCCTCTTCACTTTCTGCCATAAGGGTGGTGTCATCTGCATATCTGAGGCGATTGATATTTCTCCCAGAAATCTTGATTCCAGCTTGTGTTTCTTCCAGTCCAGCGTTTCTCATGATGCACTCTGCGTATAAGTTATTACTCAGCCATTAAAAAGAATACATTTGAATCAGTTCTAATGAGGTAGATGAAACTGGAGCTAATTATACAGAGTGAAGTAAGCCAGAAAGAAAAACACCAGTACAGTTTACTAACACATATATATGGAATTTAGATAGATGGTTATGACAACCCTGTATGCGAGACAGCAAAAGAGACACAGATGTATAGAACAGACTTTTGGACTCTGTGCGAGAGGGAGAGGGTGGGATGATTGGGAAGAATGGCACTGAAACTTATATACTATCATGTAAGAAACGAATCACCAGTCTAGGTTCGATACAGGATACAGGATGCTTGGGGCTGGTGCACTGGGATGGCCCAGAGAGATGATATGGGGTGGGAGGTGGGAGGGGGGTTCAGGATTGGGAACTCATGTACACCCATGGCAGATTCAATGTATGGCAAAACCAATACAGTATTGTAAAGTAAAAAAAAAAAAAAAGAATAGCTTACTGAAAATTTCTCATACCTCAAGTTTTTGTGCAGTATACTCTAGTATAAACATATTGCATGTATTCATTAAACAGAAGCACTTACTATTTTCATAAAAGCTAGCAAGGTATGCCAGCAGAGTAAAGTCTTTACTATGTCTTATGTGAAGAGTAATTAGAATAAATGTCAGAGCAATAGATGATAGCCTGTCACTAGAGTTATTTGGATAAAATTTCAAGGAAATTTGCACATACAAGTATTTATATTTCTGAAAGCAAATTTATCCCAGAGAAAATTGTAATCTTCTGGACCACTTTTGCTTTCTTGTTTATATTTCTAATTTCTCTGATGGTTTCTTTCTTCAAACTAACTCTTGTTAGTTTGAGTTAGGGCCAGGTTATCATGGTCTTTCATCCCTATAGGCATCTCACTATGACTTTACAAGTTCAGTTCAGTTGCTCAGCTGTGTCCAACTCTTTGCAAACCCATGAACTGTAGTACTTTACATTCTTCCATAAAAAGAACATTTCCTCTTAGACTCTAGAGGAAGTCTGTTTCTTTTGCTTCAGTGTAGTTCTCTGCTTCTGAGGGTGATTTACAGGGTATACTCAAATGAAGAAATTGTGTATATAAAGATATTGTATTTATGTTATGTGGTGTGTGTGTATATATATATATTTCCATGGTGGGATGTTATTTTATATATAGGAAATGTTACAATGATTAAATTTAATTATTAGATTTAATTATATAAATAAATGAAATTATATGAAGGAGAGTCATATCTTATATATGATAGTACATTTTAGGAACATTAATATTTTCTCTGACTTATAGCCAAAGGTAATTGTTGTCATGACAATTAAAGCCAATTAATTCACTCTCTCACTCTTATTTTAAACATAACCCGAGTGTGGCTTTTTGGCTTTTCTTCTGTGCTGTACAGAAATTATAATGCTTTCCTAATTTAATTTAATATCTAAATTATATTCTTTAAAGTTTCTTAGTTTAGAAAGGACTGTCTTATGTATTTCCTCACAGTTTATTCTTATATGAGGTTTTATTAGTCACATTTATTTATCCTAGTATATTCATGGTGTTGTGAAACCATCATTATAATCTAAGTTTAGAACATTTTCATCACCCTAGTAAGCAGCCCTGTACCCATTAGCAGTCATTCTTCTTTCTTGAACCCATAGGCTTTGGACACCAATCATCTACTCTTGGTCTCTTTAAATTTGCCCATTATGCTTAGTCCATTTAAATGGAAAAATACAATGTGTGGTCTTTTGTGATTTTGCAACCCCATGGACTGCAGCCTTCCAGGCTCCTCCATCCATAGGATTTTCCAGGCAAGAGTGCTGGAGTGGGGTGCCATTGCCTTCTCCTTTATTTTACTTAGCATAATGTTTTTGAAGATCATCTGTATTATAACATTTATTAGTACTTTGCTCTTTATTATTGCTCAGTGATATTATATCAGTATGTGCTTGTGCTTAGTCACTCAGTTGTGTCTGACTCTGCGACCTCATGGACTGTACCCCACCAGGTTCCTCTATCCATGGGATTCTCCAGTCAAGAATACTGGAGTGAGTTACCATTTCACTTCCTAACCCATGGATCAACCTGTGTCTGCTGCATTGGTGGGGAGATTCTTTACCTCAGAACCACTTGGGAAGCCTCAGGGCTCATCCTAAATATGGATGATGCCATGCCCTTCTCCAGGGGATCTTCTCAACCCCCAAGATCGAACCCAGACCTCCCACATTACAGGCAGATTCTTTACTGTCTGAGCCACCAGGGAAGCCCATTATACCAGTATGCCATATTTCAAATATCCTCTTATTAGTTGATGGACATTTTGATTCTTTATACTTTTTGGCCATTATTATCCATGTAGAGGTTTCTGTGTGTGTGTGTGTGTGTGTGTGTGTGTGTGTGTGTGTGTGTGTGTGTGTGTTTGTGTTTATTTCTCTTGGATTTGTAGCTAGAAGTAGAATTTCTGGTTTTATGGAAACTTTGTACCTCGTATTTGAAGAACTCAACTTCACCATGTTGTATTCTGAGCAACAGCTATGTGTGTGGGTTTCAATTCTCCACATCTGCACCAACAATGTCTTTAATTTTATTTTATCCATTCTATAGGATATAAAATGATATGTCATTGTGACTAAATGTTCAGAATCATATTTTGTGCATATTAGCATTTGTACTTCCAGTTTAGAGAAACTCCAATGCATAATCTTTCATTGTTTTGAAATTGGGTGATTTTTCTTTTTATTAGCTATAAGCTGACAATGTTGAAAGAAGTGTTGAGAGTTACATGTATGTGTTCTGTTCCTAATCTTAGAAGGTATTTTCTCCATGTCTTTACCCTATTCAGAGTTTGTTGAACTTCTTGAATATGTAGATTAATGCTTTTCAGCAAATTTGATAAATTATAGCCATTATTTCTTTTTTTGTGTGGTCCCTTTTTCTCTTTCCTTTTTGTCTGGTAGTCACATTATATGCAAATTCGTGGCTAAGATTGTCTCATATTTCTGAGTCTCTTTTAATTTTCTTTATTTTCATTCTCTTTTCTTTGGATTATATAATCTTTATTGATCTATCCTATAGTTCAGCGATTCTTTCTCTGCCACATCAGGCCTGTTCTTTAGCTCCCATAGTGAATTTTACATTTCAGTTAATGTAATTAATTTCACATTTAAAAATTTTTCTCTTTTAAAATTACTTGTTTTTTTACAAATTATAATTATTTATTTTTTATTGTATTCTATGTATGTCATCATGCCTTCCTTTAAATCTTTGGAGAGCTAAAGGTCTTCTTTAGTTCTCTGAACATATTTATAATGACTGCTTTGAAGTCTTTGTCTAGCCCCTTTCAGAAGCAGTTTCTACCACTGTCTCTTTTTTCTCATTTACAGATCACTCTTTAATGTTTCTCTGTATGTTTCATATTCTTTTGTTAAAAAAAATACCTATTTTAGATAATATGTTGAAGTAAACTGGAGATAATGATATCCTCCTCTTCTCCCCGCAGGTATTAGTGCTGCTGTTGTTATTTGTTTGGTCATTTATTTATTTGTTCAGTGATTTGTTTGAAGCTAATTCTGTGAAGTCAAGTTCTAACAGTGTGCAGTCTCAAATATTCAGATTTTTTTTTTCTCATAAATGTTATTTTTCAGCCTGGCTACATAGCAGACATTGCATTGCATGTGTGTGTAGTCATGTCTGATTCTTTGTGACCCCATGGACTGTAGCCCACCAGGCTCCTCTCTCCCAGGAATTTTCCAGGCAAGAATCCTAGAGTGGGCTGCCTTTTCCTACTGAAGGGGATCTTCCCCACCCAGGGATGGAACCCGTGAGTCTTGCCTCTCCTGCATTAGTAGGTGTAGTCTTTACCACCATGCCACCTGGGAAGTCCATAGCAATTGTTCCTGGGTTAAAAAAAAAAAAAAATTGGCCACTTAGTGGTCAAAGTCTTCTCTCATGGCTCAGATGGTAAAGTATCTGCCTGCAGTGCAAGGGACCAGGTTCAATCCCTGAGTCGGGAAGATTCCCCTGGAGAATGGAATGGCTACCCACTCCAGTATTTTGGCCTGGACAAACCCATGGACAGAGGAGCCTGGCAAGCTGTAGTCCATGGAGTCGCAAAGAGTTTGGCAAATTGAGTGACTAACACTAGTGATCAAGGTTGTACTTAAATAAGTCTTTGTCAGTTAGTTTTTTAGTTTTTGCTCTTTTGTTTGTGTGTGTATGTCTGTCTTGCAGGCTACTACTTGAGTTCAAGGAATTTATTTTTGACCCCTGCTACATTCAGCTAGGTACTAGTCATTTGGATTTTTTCTCTTCAATCACTCAGAGAGACCTCATCCTTTGGCACATTCATGGTCTTCCTATCTTCCAGGGACCTATGTGATTTTATTTTCAAGTCACTCCTTGGAGTTTCTTTTGGGTCAGAGTGGATTATTTAGCCAGTGTTTGATCAAAGGTTGTACTTAGGCCCCTTGATGGTTCCTCCATTTGTCAGCTGATCTTTGAATGGCTTTGGGAATGTTTCCAAGTCTGTTCTACATCTGTTAATTTTAGCTTAATCACTCGATAATAGGATAGGCACAATTCATTTAATGCATGTAAATTAAACACAATAAAGTATTTCAACAGCTACTATAAATACAGGAGATACAGCAATCACAAGAAAGACAACTATCTTGCCCCTGCAGATCTTGCATTTTAGTGGAAGAAAAAGCCAACAAAGAGTTGATGTGAAGGATGAATTTTTAAATTAGTTTGCTAATGTAGGAAGTCTGTTGAAAAATTATCTTGAAATCAAACTTTCTTAAAAAAAGAAATAATTCTCTTCATTTCTTCAGTTTCTATTAAGATGTCAAAACACTGGTCTGTCTCAAGGGATATTAAAAGAAAATATCATAGAGAAGACATGTGTTCTTTCCTTGTAATGCAGCATGTTTCTTAGTCCATGATGCTGTTTCACACAATATTCAAGTGACTTATTGTTGTTGTTTATTTGGTTTTAACAAGGAGATTGATTTGGTATTACCTTACACATTGGGCATTACTATTGGCTTATTTATGTATTAGGTCAAGGCTTTATTCTTATGCTTCCTAAGAGTGGAGAAAAAGACAGCAGGTGTATGTTCATGAAAACAAAGGCTGGTAGAAGCATAGAAAAAGTAACTAAGCAACCTTAAGTTCTTGTTATAGAGATCTACACAGCTATGGGGTGATCCACCAGGCAAATTCAATACAAACACATGAAGGGTCTAGTATTAGACTCCCCTAAAATCCTGCTAAGTCTAGGTCAACAGTTGCTGGAAAAATGCTCTCATCTTGGACCCCAATCTTGCCTTTCTTTATCATCCATCTCCTAAATTTTACATCTATTATAATACAAGACTTACATTTTCATGCTCTCCATGTGTATTTCTCTGTATGGAAGAAATAAAATGAGATCCAGGGAAATTTGAGGCAGTATCTGATGTTCTTGGCTATTTAGGATTTGTAAGACCAAGCAGTTTTCCACACTTCCATTCATCACATCCTCAGAAGACTCAAAAGTAAATGGTTCCTGAACCCTTCCTTGCTTTTTAATTATGTTGGTTGCTCACAAGGACTGATAGTCAGATGAAGATAGATGTGATCCCAATAGGCATGCTTAATGTGTTCCAAGTGATTACTTAGATTCATAGGCATTCCTTAGGGCTTCTATAACAAATTATCACATATTTAGCAGTTTAAAACAATCCACATAAATTCTTAGTTCTTTCACAATTCTGGAGTCCAGAAATTCAAAATCAAGTTGTCTGGAAGATTTGGTTCTTCTTGGAGTCCCTAGAGGAAAATCTGTTCCATGCTTCTCTCCTTGTTTCTGGTGTGGCCAGCAATCCTTCATACTCATTACTTGTAGCATAACAGCTTCAATTTCTGCCTGTGTCTCTTTGTGTCAGATCTTTCTCACTTTTATCTATAAGAGGTGATAAAACTAGGTCAATGGAACTAGGACTCATCCTTGTTGTTGTATAGTTGCTAAGTTGTATCCAACTCTTACATGGA
Source organism: Capricornis sumatraensis (assembly GCF_032405125.1). Taxonomy (NCBI): domain Eukaryota; kingdom Metazoa; phylum Chordata; class Mammalia; order Artiodactyla; family Bovidae; genus Capricornis; species Capricornis sumatraensis. The sequence goes on from NC_091072.1 coordinate 96,792,821, forward strand.
CTGTAGCCCATCAGGTTCCTCTGTCTATGGGATTTCCCAGGCAAGAATACTGAAGTGGGTTACCATTTCCTTCACCAGGGGATCTTCCTGTCTCAGGGATCAAACCTGTGTTTCCTGCATTGGTGGGCAGATTCTTTACCTCTGAACCACTTGGGAAGCCCCAGGGCTCATCCTAAATCTAGCATGTCATCACAAGATCTTTAATTTATTTTTATCTGCAAAGATTCTTTTTCCAAATAAGTTTTATTCATAGATGTATGAGGTTAGTATTTGGATATATCGTTTGGAGAGGTCACAGTTAACACACAGTGGGTGTATTCTAATTTTCTTTTTGTATTATTAATGGAAAATCTGGAGCTGAAGAAGGGACCAAGTTAGGATTTGAGGATGTGACCTACCAAATGGATGTGAATGAGAAATACTAAGGATTTTTCTTGATGGTACATGAAATAAATCCCTGGATTCCAACTATCCCAGAAATAACTCATAGGAACAACCTAGGTATTCCTTACACTGATTCTTTTTGACCTGCTTGTTAGTTCTTCGTTCTTTCCTTCCTCCCTCCTTCTTTCTTCCTCTTTTTCAGTCTCTTCTCTCTCTTCTCTCTTTTGTTCATTTCCATTACCTTGCTTCTCTTTTATTGCTAGTTTTTAATGTTACATATGGCTTTATATAAGTCACATTTTGTGATACATTCTAAGTGTCCTGTGTTATATATAATGGGGCCATTCATGAATTCCTCCATTCTCCATCCATTAAATTCTTATATAGTTTGATATATATTCTTCCTTGTCTTAGATATTTTATTTCCTCCCATTATTTTTAAGGCTTAAAATATGAATGTCTTTCTTTTCTGTTTCATCTGCTGCTGCTGCTGCTAAGTTGCTTCAGTCATGCCCGACTCTGTGCAACCCCAGAGACAGCAGCCCACCAGGCTCTCCCGTTTCCGGGATTCTCTAGGCAAGAACACTGGAGTGGTTTGCCATTTCCTTCTCCAATGCATGAAAGTGAAAAGTCAAAGTGAAGTCGCTCAGTCGTGTCCAACTCTTAGCGACCCCATGGACTGCAGCCTACCAGGCTCCTCTGTCCATGGGATTTTCCAGGCAAGAGTACTAGAGTGGGGTGCCATTGCCTTCTCCGAAAAAAGAGCTTACACCTAATTTTTTCTATTCCTGTTCCTCTTAATCATTCATTATTTCATTACAGTCTGTATTACTGTTCCCTCTGCTTGGTAAAGCTGCAAATACTAAAGCTATTACTGATATATTGCTTAATCCAATATGTGTTTTCTAGTCTTCATCTTACTGTACTTCATGAAACAAAGGATTTCAGTCAACATTCTTTTTAAGCACTCTCCTTCCTCAGCTTCAACTACATTATAATCATCATAATGTTGTTTTCTTCTTTTTCTCCCTTATTTGCTTTTATTGTCTTCTCTTCTATTTAACTTATGAAATGTTGAGGTTCATCTCAGCTAGAACACAGTAATCTATATTCTTTGTCCTCTGTTCTCTATGTTAGTAATGTTTTCAACTCCTTCTGGCTTCCATGCCAGTTATACATTGACAAGTATCACATCTGTGGTTTCCAACCAGTATTTCCTTCTACACTGTAAATGTGTATCAAACTACCACCTTACAGTCTCTACTGGAATACTGAATTCATATTTCCCACATCTTTCTTTTTTTCTTCTCCAGTCTTTCTTCACTGCAGTAAAAGTACCTCCATGAGCCCAGTTATTTGTGCCAGAAACCTGGAAATCATAATTGATATCTTCCTTTCACTTCTGACATTCAATTCATTGCCAAGTCTCACCATTATGTACTCTGAAATAAATTGTTGTTCTTCAGTTGCTCAGTCATTACAGACTCTTTGCGTCCCCATGGACTGCAGCATGCTGGCTTCCTGTCCTTCATCATCTCCCAGGGCTTGCTTAAACTCAGGTCCATTGAGTAGGTGATGCCATCCAACTATCTCATCCTATTTCATCCTCTTCTGCTCCTGCCTTCAATCTTCCCCAGCATCAGGGTCTTTTCTTATAATTTGGCTCCAAGTAGCCAAAGTATTGGAGCTTCAGCTTCAGCATCAGTCCTTCCAGTGAATAGTCAGAACTGATTAACTTTAGGATAGAATGGTTTGATCTCCTTGCAGTCCAAAGGACTCTCAAGAGTCTTCTCCAGCTCCACAGTTCAAAAGCATCAATTCTTCAGTACTCAGTTTTCTTTATAGTCCAATTCTCACATCCATACATGACTACTGGAAAAACCATATCTTTGACTAGATGGACCTTTGTTAGCAAAGTAATATCTCTGCTTTTTAATATGCTGTCTAGGTTGGTCATAGCTTTTCTTCCAAGGAGCAAGTGTGTTTTAATTTCATGGTGTAGTCACCACCTGCAGTGATTTTGGAGCCCCCAAAAAATAAACTCCATTTTTCCTTTGTTTCCATTGTTTCCCCATCTATTTGCCATGAAGTGATGAGACTGGATGCCATGATCTTAGTTTTTTGATGTTTAGTCTTAAGCCAGCTTTTTCACTCTCCTCTTACACTTTCATCAAGTGACCCTTCAGTTCCTCCTTACTTTCTGCCATAAGGGTGGTGTCATCTGCATATCTGAGGTTATTGATATTTCTCCCAGCAATCTTGACCCAGCTTGTGCTTCATACAGCCTGGAATTTTGCATGGTGTACTCTGCATGTAAGTTAAATAAGTAGGGTGACAGTGTGCAGCCTTGAAGTACTCCTTTCCCAATTTGGAACCAGTCCATTGTTCCATTTCCAATTCTAACTGTTGCTTCTTGACCTGCAAACAGGTTTCTCAGGAGGAAGGTAAGGTGGTCTGATATTCCCATCTCTTTAAGAAGGTTCCAGTTTGTTGTGATTTGTAGAGTCGAAGGCTTTAATTTAGTCAATGAAGCAGAAGTAGATGTTTTTCTGGAATTCTCTTGCTTTTTCTATGATCCAACAGATGTTGGCAATTTAATCTCTGGTACCTATGTCTTTGCTCAATCCAGTTTAAATATCTGAGATTGGAGAATTTTGAGCATTAGTGTGTGAGATGAGTGCAATTGTGTAGTAGTTTGAAGATCTATTGGCATTGCCTTTCTTTGGGACTAGAATGAAAACTGACCTTTTCCAGTTCTGTGGCCATGGCTGAGTTTTTCAAATTTTCTAGCATATTGAGAGCAGTGCTTTAACAGTATCATCTTTTAGGAGTTGAAATAGCAAACTTGAATTTTATCACCTCCACAAGCTTATTTTCTAGTAATGTTTCCTAAGGCCCACTTGACCTCACACTCCAGGATATCTGGCTCTAGGTGAGTGATCACACCATTGTGGTTATCTGGGTCATGAAGATGTTTTTTGTATAGTTCTTCTGTGTATCCTTACTACCTCTTCTTAATATCTTCTGCTTCTGTTAGGTCCATACCATTTCTGTCCTTTATCGAGTCCATCTTTGCATGAAATGTTCCGTTGGTATCTCTAATTTTCTTGAAGAGATCTCTAGTCTTTCCCATTCTATTGCTTTCCTCTATTTTTTGCATTGATCAGTTGAGAAGGCTTTCTTATTTCTCCTTGCTATTCTTTGGAACTCTGCATTCAGATGCTTATATCTTTCATTTTCTCATTTGCCTTTCACTTTTTTTCTTTTCTGAGCTATTTGTAAGGTCTCCTCAGACAACCATCTTGCCTTTTTGCATTTCCTCTTCTTGGGGATGATCTTGATCACTGCCTCCTGTACAATGTCACTAACCTCTGTCCATACTTTTTCAGACATTCTATCAGATCTAATCCCTTAAATTTATTTGTTGCTTCCAAAGTATAATTGTAAGAGATTTGATTTAGGTCATAACTGAATGGCCTAGTGGTTTTCCTCACTTTCTTCAATACAAATCTGAATTTGGCAATAAGGAATTCATGATCTGAGCTATAGTCAGCTCCCAGTCTTGTTTTTGCTGACTGTGTAGAGCTTCTCCATCTTTGGCTGCAAAGAATATAATTAATATGATTTAGATATTGACCATCTGGTGATGTTCATGTGTAGAGTTGTGTCTTGTGTTGTTGGAAGAGGGTGTTTGCTATGACCAGTGCATTCTCTTGGCAAAACTCTGTTAGCCTTTGCCCTGCTTCAATTTGTACTCCAAGGCTAAACTTGCTTGTTAGTCCAGGTAAAATTTGACTTCCTACTTTTGCATTTAAGATTCATTCAAATCACTATCATTACTAACAATGCATTTGTCCTAGCCCTTATCTTCTCTTACTAGCACACTGCAATAGGTGACTAAAAGATCTGTCAAGTCTTCCCTTACCATAACAGAATGGTTTTTTAGTCATATAAGTTGTATTTCATCATTTTTAAATTTTGATCTCTCTTTTTTCTTTCCCTAACATGGCTTTGAGGTCTTTCATTAGGTTGAGTTCAGCTGCTTTATCAGCATATACTCTGTCACCACGACCTTGTTTACTGCATGGTAGCTACATCGACCTTTCTCTGATCCTGAAATGTGCTGTGTATTTTCCTATATCAGGGCACCTTTGCTTGTGTTCTTTGCTCACTCTGATACATTTATACCATTCACTCTTTGACAGTAAACTCCATTTTAATCCTTTTATGTCACTTCTTAAACACCTTTTGTCCCTTACCCTTTTGGCCCCCACCATCTAGTCTGGTTCATTCTTTGTTATGAACTTTCATAGTATCTTATATTTTATACTCATAGCTCTGATCAAAATTATTTTTGTGTAGTGGTGGATTACTTGCTATCTTCTAAACTATTTTAACTTGGTAAAGATCGGTATCATGATTGTGTATGTCACTTGTGTACCTAGTGCTTGAAGAGTGTTTAGCATTTATTCACTAATTTATGGTGTATTTCTTGGTTTTTCCTCTCTTTCAGAAATTGTCAGAGTACACATGCTATTTTCTGAATAAATATTGGTAGAAGGACATTTATCTAAATGAAGGTACAAATGTAATATATTTGTACTATTCCAAGATACTATACCAAGAATGATTTGAAACCCAAATGAATGTAGTACACAGTTTATGTCATTCTAGAACTTAAACTTTAATTTGAAATGTAAGTATTCACGGAAAACACTCGGCAATCAGTTATCCACAATATACCTTGAAGTGAAAGATCCAATGCAAACTACATTCCCGGTGCTGAAACTGAGATAAGTAGTCATTTCTTTCAACCCAACTCACTCTAGTGTTAACCACATGAAAAAATAAATAAATTTGTGTTGACATATTTTTTAAGTGGATTATGTACATAGCAGATAAGTACTGTGTTCTGATAATACTAAATTTTGCATCTGCTTATATATGGTTCTCTGTAATATTTTATACACAAAGCATTTGTTACTTTCAGGCATACAAATAATATCATATCAGTAAATAGTAGGCATGCCTAATTGGTTAGTACATTGTATGGAAGAAGCCATGGGCAAAGATTTGATACCTTAAGCATGTCAGATGGCACTCCTTTAATTCATCATCACAGCCTGAATATCCAAAATGGGTCACCTGCCCTAAAAATTTATGCCATAGGTAACAACAGAGACTTGTGGCTTCAGCAACATGATTTGCTTTTATGCAATGAGTATAGAACAGAGAGAACCAATCATGAGCAAGTGACTAGACAAAGTGATCAGTGTAAATCCACTGTGAGTGTAGAAGTAATATCCTAAGATTAAAAAAGTATTTCAAGCAGATAGTTTGGTGCAGGAAGTGATCTATAAGAATATAGCACTGTGGTGATCTAAAATATAAGTGTATCAGTGAATAAAGGATATCTCTATTGCTAATTTGGGACCTATGATTCTCAACTTAAATAACTTACAAATTTTAAGAAAATCCATGAGTAATTTTACCTAATAGTTGAAATTATCGATTTTGTGAATAAGAGTGATGCATGTAATTGTGAATGTGTGTGGCCAGGGGGTGATATTGGGCCAATTAAAATACAACTTAGGAAATAGCATTTTTTAGTTTAGTAGGTAACTCTGAATATTTCTATAACTCCACCCCTCACAGACTAGGAGCTGTACTGTCTATATTGGACTCAGTAGCCAGAGGCCACAGGTGAATATTTAAGATTGCAGTTGAATAAATTGAAAATAAAAACGTTAAAATTCTGTTCTCTGTTTCAGTAGCCCCATTGTTCAGTGACTACCTGTGTCTAGAGGCTACAGTGTCAGCACAGGTATAGAACATTTCCATCTTCACTGAAATTTCTGTTAAACTGCACTGCCTTAGAGATTATTAATGTAAAATAATCACATACCTCTGAAGAAATCCTCAGTCTTATTATATAAACAGCTTTGATTTACATAAAATATCTGATTGAAAAGATTCCAGGAAGTATAAAGCCACACATGTAATTCAAATATTTTTTTTCAAACACATTTAAGCATTAATGGTGCTCATAACATAGAAAAGCAAATAAAAATCTGCATTCTCAAACCTCATTTTAACCTAATAATAGATTTCAAACTGTTAATTAAAAGTCAGTCCTTTGAGAAGCAATGCCTATGATTGATTGTAGATTTATCATTTTTCCAACAATGATACTTTTTTTTTTTTGGCTCCTTGAAATCATCTATAAAACAAACCTTTGTTCTATTTTCCATTTTAATTTTCAGCGAGGAAATGCTAAAGTTTGGGTACTTAAGGTTTCACCCTTTGTTGTATTTTTCATCTGCTCAGTACATGCTGATATAGCTTTGGACTCACAGTTCACCAAACATAAGGCTTCATGCATTTTATAACTTTTTAAAAAATTATCACAGACACATAAAAGGTTACTCTAAGGGAATTTAAAATATCTGAAATAAAATGACTATATATATGAATTTATTTCATGAACAAATTTGTAACCATTCTAAAGTGTAATATGCATGTATATGCATACCTACCTCCCCTTTCATAAAAGTGGTTTTGTGTCTATAAACTGGCTCAGTCTGGTAGTGATTAAAGAAGCAGTTCTCTCTTGGTGATTTACGTTAGACTTCTGTTCATGAAACCTAGAACTCTTCTACTTAGACAAGTTAGAATTTAGTAGCCTTCCTCTCTTTAGCAGTACCATGATCAACCAGCCTGCGTTACAGATCTCTGTGAGTCAAATTATTTTGATCACTGCTTTGACTTCGTTGTCCAATTTGGAAACCACGCCCACCATTCTGCCACTGGGCACCCCTGGCCACTGCAGGATCCTGTTGTCTCCACTGCATTTAGCATTCCCATTCAATGATAGCAGTTCCACTGGAATTTTTGACCTACAGAAAAGAGTGACGATAGAGCTTTTCAGAGATGCTGAGACTGCCCTCATAACATGACTGTTATTTCTTACAGTCATGGTGAAGCTGAGTTCTCTGGATCCTCCCAGGATGGATAAAGTGAAAGTGAAAGTAAAGTCGCTCAGTCGTGTCCAACTCTTTGCAAACCCATGGACTGTAGCCCACCAGGCTCCTCTGCCCGTGGGATTCTCCAGGCAAGAGTGCTGGAGTGGGTTGCCGTTTCCTTCTCCAAGAGATCTTCCCAAACCAGGGATCAAACCTGGGTCTCCCGCATTGCAGGCAGACACTTTACCATCTGAGCCACCAGGGAAGTAGGTCTTAAAAATACATTATAATGTATCAGTTTCCATCCACTTTGGAAACATTCTATACCAGGGCGGTTGTAGCATTTCAGCTTCATTAAGTTTCAGCCATTTTGCGTCCATGCTTCAGCCAACCAACCAAACTACTTTTAAGCCTTTCTAATTTCTTGAGCTAAAACATTAAATCTATAATTTCTGCTTAGTGGGCCCATGCCAATAAATTAAAGTTTGGTCATTAAAGTTTCTTTAGGCAAAACAGGGCCAATAAATTTATGTAGACGTATAAAGGCAGTTTCTTGTTATTCAGTTGCTTAGTCATGTCCAACTCTTTGTGAGCCCATGGACTGCAGCACACTACACTGTCCATGGAATTCTCCAGGCAAGAATACTGGAGTGTGTAGCCATTCCTTTCTCAAGGGGATCTTCCTGACTCAGCTTGAACCCAAGTCTCCTGCATTGCAGGTAGATTCTTTACCATCTGAGGCACCAGGGAATCCTTCAAATAGAAGACTCTTTTATAAATATCCCTTTTAACTTATTCAAGTTGCATTTTCATAGTAAATTTAAAATCATCTTTCTAATTTAAAAAATCTTGCAAAGATGAGGAAGGAAATGGCGACCCAACTCCAGTATTCTTGCCTGGGAAACCCCGTGTACAAAGAATCCTGGCAAGGAATAGTCCATGGGGTCCCAAGAGAGTAGGACACAGTTTAGCAACTAACTCAACAGAAATGACTTTGGGTAGTGTGGACATTTTAACAGTATTAATTCTTCTGATTCATGAACATGAGATCTTTCTATTTGTTTGTGTCTTCTTCAATTTATTTCAACAAGGACTTTAGTTTTCGTTGTATAGATCTATCACTTCCTTGGTTAATTTTTTTTTCCCTTGGTATTTTATTGTTCTGATGCTATTGTGAATGGAATAGTTCTCCTATTTTTTTTAAGATGTTTCATTGTTTGTGTATATTAATAGAAATACAACTGACTTCTTTATGTTGATTTTATATCCTTCCACTTTTCTGAATTTATTACTTCCAACAGCTTTTTAGTAGAGTCTGTGAGATTTTTTTGGTGTATAAAATAATGTCATCTTTAAATAAAGACAATTTACTTCTTTCTTTCTGCAAAAAATTTTGCAAAGATTCTTATTTGTATTGCAATGAAAAAATAGATCAATTTAGAGAAATTTGACATTTTAGCAATACTGAGTCATTTGATCCCTCAACATGACGTAGCTCTCAAATTATTCAAATCTTTAGCTTCTTACGGCAATATTTGTAATCTGTATTTTACATTCTTGCATGTATTTCATTTAATATATCCTCAAATATTTCTTAATTTTTGGTCAGTTGCCAATCAAGAATAGTGTTCTTGATTTTTTAAATTTCAATTTCTAAGTTTCATTGTGTTCATAGAAATAGACGCTTAAAAATAATATTGAACCTCTGTGTGGAGACATTGTTGAGTTCACTAACTGAATAGATTTTATTTAGTTTCCATAGGCTGTTTGAACATGAATAATCATGTTGTCAATAAATAAAATTACATATATACATATATATGTTTATACATGCATGTTTTTCCAGTTTGCATAAGTTTAATTTCTTTTTACACTGGCTAGACCTTTCAAAGAAACATGAAATGGACATCTTGGCTTTATCCAATTTTAGGGGACATTCAATCTTTTACCAGGATGTATATTTGCTATAATATGTTTGTAGATACTTTCTACCATGTTGAGGACTTTCCCTTTTATTTTGTAGAAGGTTTGACTTAATCTTTTCCATGTGCTCTTCTGCATGTAAAAAGATAATTGTATATATTTTTTCTATTGTGTTAGCTACCTTATGGTTAATTACATTTGCTTGATATTTGAGTGGTAGAATAGCTTTCACTTGTTGAATAACCCAAGTTGCTCATAATGTATTTTCTTTTTTTGGAGTATTGTTAGATTTAATATCATTTGGCTAAAAATGTTTGTGTCTATGCTCATGAGGGATATTGTGTGATTCAATTTTCAATTTAGTTTTTAATATTACAGTGATGTTAGCTCCAAATAATTAACTGAAAAATAATCCCTTCATTTCTATTTTCTGGCAGATTCTGTGTAGAATGGGTATTTTTCTTCTCCAAATATTGGTAGAATTCCACAGTAATACTATTTTAGGAAGTTTTATGAACAAGCATTTAATTAATTTGTGCTGTGTGTGTGTTTTCATAAAGAATCTGCATACTAATACAGGAAGTGCAAGAGATGTGTGTTCAGTCACTGGTATGGGAAGATCCACTGGAGTAGAAAATAGCAACATGCTCCAGTATTCTTTGTTGGGAAAAATTCCATGGACAGAGGAGCCTGATGGGCTACAGTCTATGGGGCTGCAAAGAGTCAGACACGACTAAGCATGCCTACATGTGTTTGTATATGTGTATTCTGGTTATCTCACTCGAGGAATTTTGATACTTTTTCCTAAGTATTTTTTTCCATTTCATCTAAATTATCAAACTTATTGGCACAAGTCCTCTTATTAGCCTTTTAATGTCTTTAAGATCAATAATGATGCCCCCTCATATTATTTGTGTGTTTTTTCCTTTTTTTTTTTTCCTGATGATTCTGGTTACAATTTTGTTGATTTTATTGCTGTCTTCAGACTAGCTTTGGATTCCACTTTTCCCTATTGATTTTATATTTTTAATTTCATTTGACATTGTATCCTTTTTTTTCATCTTTAAATGAAATGTTTTAAGGACTACAGAGGAAAATTTAAAAACTGTTGTTACTCTCAGATGCTATTAATGTAAATATGATATGGTTGTGAAAACCAAAGACCAAAAAGAACATACAGTTCAGTCATTAAAGTAACTTAAGAGGAGTTAAAGGTAAGACTGACATACAAACTTTAGCTATAGTTTGCGTATCAACCACAAAAAGAAAATTGCAATTAATAAATAAAATTTATGCAGCAACCAAAAAAAATGAGGCACATAAAACTTCCAACAAAAAAATGTGTATGAACTTTATGCTGAAAATATTTAAAGATATTAAAGTTTGTAAAATGATACTACATTAATGGATATCCATAAAATCTTCATGGCTAGTTGGAAAAAATACTTTAAAAACGTTATTACCTTATCCATTCATCTGCTGATGGACATCTAGGTTGCTTCCATGCCCTAGCTATTATAAACAGTGCTGTAATGAACATTGGTGTACATGTGTCTCTTTCAATTCTGGATAAGAAAGCTGTGGTACATATACACAATGGAGACTTACTCAGCCATTAAAAAGACTGCATTTGAATCAGTTCTAATGAGATGGATGAAACTGGAGCCTATTATAAAGAGCGAAGTAAACCAGAAAGAAAAATACCAATACAGTATACTAATGCATATATATGGAATTTAGAAAGATGGTAATGATAACCCTGTATGCGAGACAGCAAGAGACACAGATGTATAAAACAGTCTTTTGGACGCTGTGGGAGAGGGAGAGGGTGAGATGATTTGGGAGAATGGCATTAAAACATGTATAATATCATATACGAAACGAATTGCCAGTTCAGGTTTGATGCAGGATACAGGATGCTTGGGGCTGGTGCACTCGGATGACCCAGAGGGATGTTGTGGGGGAGGAGGTGGATTCAGGATGGGGAACACGTGTACACCTGTGGCAGATTCATGTTAATGTATGGCAAAACCAATACAATATTGTAAAGTAAAATAATAATAATAATAATAAATAAGTGATAAATGGTAAAAAATAAAATTAAAATTAAAATAATGGTTAAAAAAAAGAAAACACAGGATGCCCATTAGATTTGAAAAATAGCTCTAACTGTCAAATTTTTGTAGTTTAATGAAAAAAATTGAATACTGACATTTAGGGTGTCCTGACAAAGTTTACAAGATCCCAGAACAAAAACATTACAATAGAGGACATATCTTATATATATAGAATGCCTGCCTACACTATCAGGCCAGAACATCACTGACCCAATTTCTGTTCCTTGTCTGCATCCACTGATCTCTTTTGTGTACGTCAGATCTATAGATGTGGGAAGGGAAATAAGAGTTAAGTACTGGGAGATTTTTAAGACTGGCTAGAAACAAATTGTTTTTTGTACTTATCATAATGTTTTTCATTGATTTTAGAGGGAAAAAAGTAGTATTTGCTTTTGCTGGTATTCTAAACAACTATAATATAAAATGTAATAACGGCAATATAAAATTTATAACCTAATAATATAAAACTTGATTTACCTGTAATAATGCTTCTTGATTTCTGATATGAAAAGGGATTCATGCTAAGAAATGAAAAGTAAAATCTTCTTTTTAAAAATCAAAAATAAAATAAAAACATTATTACCTATCAATACGTTTTTCATTGATATAATGCCTTTCCAATCAAAGTTTTCACCAAAAATATGATAGTTTTTCTTAAAAGTTAGAAATATGATTCTAACTTGTATAAGAAAAATAAAAAAGTATCAAAAATAGCCCAGAAAATTATGAAAAAGAACTGATATTAAACTTTTGCCCAATAAATATTTGAAATATATTTTCATTTTCTCTCCAAATTTTTGATAGTTGGATTGTATCCATTCAGCAGAGCATAGAATATTTACATACTATTCAGTGTATTTACTTCTATTATTTAGTCCTAATGCTACTCTTCCTTATTTTCAACTTTTACTCTCTATTCTTATATCACAGCTTCTCCTCTGATTTTTCATTATCTAAAACTGATTTCTCTGGTAGGTTGTTTTGTAATATTGGGTTAAATTTTTTTCTTAATTATCATACAGTTGTTTTTTTTTTCTGGTGTGCCTTTATCATTTAGATTTTTTTTTCCTGTTTTCTCATATTATTTTGGTATTAGTGATCCTTTTATGTTACTTCTGCTGAAATCAGTTTCCTGAGTGGGAGTTGAAGTGTGGGTGGCTCTTTTAACTGTTCACACCTCAGGGAGTTTGAAAATACAGCTGTCTTTGTAGCCTCCTTCAGTTTTCCAAGATCTGGGGCTTCTGAAACTCTGTTTCCATCTTTTTTTTTTTTTTTTCACAACCAATAATTCTGCCTGTTAAAGTTGGATTTGACTTCTAGCAGATTTTCTTCGAGCAGTCCTCACACTGAAAATTTATTTTGCTTTTTTTCTTAAAGTCATCAGGACTTTTGTTGTGCCCTTGTAGTCTTTTTTGTATTCACCCTGAGTTGGAGTCATCCAATTTTTCTTAGTTTCAGCACTTGTTCTCAGATCTACTTTCTGAATATTGAATTCATAAAGATAGAGGCCTGCTCCTTTTGGCAATGTTTTTTGAAGGGAAATTTCTGTTCATCTTTCCTTTTTTCTGCAACTCTATTTGGCCACTCTTTCCAAACAAAGAGAATTTGGAATTTAATAAAGCCAAATTCTTCAATACATTTTCTTATTCATTAACTTTAGTCAATTATATCAAATATATATACATGTCATATATGATTCTATGTATCTATATATACACTTATGTTCATACACAGGTGGCGCAGTGGTAAAGAATCCACCTGCCAGTGCAGGAGACACAAGCGGCCTAGGTTTGATCCCTTGATCCGAAAAATCCCCTGGTGTAGGAAATGGCAATTCACTCCAGTATTCTTGCCTGGGAAATCCCATCGTCAGAGGAGCCTGGCAGGCTGTAGCCCATGGGTTGCAAAGAGTCAGACGCGACTGAGCACACACACATACAAACCTATAATCATATACACACACAGCACACAGCTTCTTCAAATCTAAGACTTCCATTCAGTGCTTTTTCATATCTTTTTTTTTTTTTTTACTGTAGCTTGGCCAGCTGCTCATTTTTGTTATCTTGTTTTTAAAAATATTTTATACTCAGTTATTCCATACTGTATACCTAAAGTCTATAAGAGTCCGTACCTAAACACTTTTATCTTGGACTGTGAGCTTGTACTTGGTATATTTAACAGATATTGCTGGTGTTTTTTTCACTCAAGAGGATTTTGTATCTGTGTGTGTTTGGGACCAGGGTCACTGTATTCTGTGAAGAGTTTAACCATCTTTTTAGCATTCAGCAAGCATTTTCCATAGGCATCCCTAACTTTTGTAAATGCTTATAAATCACTGTGCCCCCGTTTCCAATTTTTATATTATTTTAATGAGAGATTGATCTTGATGATTTTCCTTGTATTATTATAGCTTATCAATCAATTAAAATGTATGATTCATTTTTGTCCCATTTCTCTGTAATAGAAAGCTCTAAAGTCTATCTGTTATGCCATACTTCTCTGTATTTGCTCTTTCACTTTTTCTTTCTCTTATCAGACCATTTAATAACATGATTTATTCATATTTGAGTGAATAAATGAAGGTTTTGTATGATGTCACCTGGTTTATCTTCCTTGTTTTGAGACATTCAGGTAACTGAAAAGCAATGTCTCTTTACTCAAGGCACTGGATGAGTTGAATAGATTTTACTGAACTAGAATCTTCTTGTTTTCTCTTTTGAGTTTTAAAAATATTAATTGCGACAGATCTCTTTGATTTATTATGACTTCTTTAATAAAGCTTTTTGATATTCATATATTGCTCAAGATTGACAAACATTCTGTTAAATTCAATTTTACTCATCTCTAACTTAAACCATTTTAAATTAATGGACTTTATTTTTTGGAGAAGTTTTAGATTTATAGAAAAATTGAGCAGAAGGTTTAGATAGCTTTCATATACTTCCTTCATACCCACTCTCCCTCTGTTACCCCTATATATTATACCATGTTGCATTAGTGTGGTACCTTTCTTACAGTGATGAATCAATACTGATACATTATTATTAATTCAAGTTCAGTCTTTGTGTTTTACACTGTATGGCTTTTGACAAATGTATAATATCATGCATCAACCATTTATATTGTACAAAGTAGTCGCACTGCCCTAAGAGTCCTCTGTGCAACACCTATTCTTTCCTCCCTCCTTCCTTCTAAACTTCTTGTAGTCACTGATTTTTTACTGTCTCTATGTTTTGCTCTTTCTAGAATGCCATATAGTTGGAATCATACAGTATGGAGTTTTTTCAGACTGGCTTTTTTTCATTTAGCTTATGCATTTAAGTTTCTTCATTTTGTGGCTTGATATTTCATTTCTTTCTAGTCATTGAAAATGTTCTGTCAATTATGTGGATATACCACTGTTTATTGATCCATTCTCTTATCCAGAAGGTTATCTGGATTGCTTCCAAGTTTTTCAGTTATGAATAAGCATTTGTTTGCAGTCTTTTATAAGGACACAAGTTTTCAACTTGTTTGGGTAAATACCAAGGTGAGCAATTGTACAATGTTAGCTTTATAAGAAATTGACAAATTGTCTTTCAAAGTGGTTGTACCATTTTGTATTCCACCTGTGATAAATGAATTTCTGTAGTTCCATATTCTCACCATCATTTGGTCTTGTCAGTGTTCTGCATTCTGCTTATTCTAATATGTGTTTGCTGTGCTAAGTCGCTTCAGTTACTGTGTTCAACAATTTGCGACACTATGGACCATAGCCCACCAGGCTGCTCTGTCTACGGGATTCTCCAGGCAAGAACACTGGAGTGGGTTGCTGTGCCCTCCTCCAGGGGATCTTCCTGACTCAGGGATAGAACCCTCATCTCTTAGGTCTCCTGAATTAGCAGGTGAGTGTAATGGTATATCATTGCTGTTTTACTTTGCATTTCTCTAATGACATATGATGTTAGTCATCTGTAAATCTTGTTAATTGATGTGTCTTTTAAGATCTATCACTCATTTTTAAAATTATTGAGTATTCTTTCATATTTTGGATATATACACTTCATCAGATGTATCCTTTTTAGTGTTTTCTCCCAGTCTCTGGCTTATCCTTTCATTCTCTTATTAGTATCTTTTGCAGAGCTGAAGTTTTTAAATTTGTGAAGTTCCACTTATCAATTTTTTTTTCTTTCATGGAATGTGCTTTAGGTGTTATATCTAAAAACTCATTGCCAAACCCATGTTCACCTAGATCTGCTATGTTACCCTCCTGAAATTTTATGGGTTTGTCTTTTCCTTTTAGGTCTGTGACTCACTTTGAGATAAACTTTAATTTTGTGAAAGGTGAAAGTTCTGTATCTAGATTCTTTAGATTCTTTTTTTTAGCATGTTTATGTCTATTATTTTAGCACTATTTGTGCTGTGTATCTATAAATATACATTTTTTAAAAAATAGCTATTATATTAATGCTTCCAAATAGTGAATAGTGTTATTTGTGCAAAGCAATAAAATAAAATTTTCTCACCAACCACATTTCTCATAGCATTATGTTTTGCCAACATTAAGATATGTTATCATATCAAAAAAAAGACTCTTATTAAAGTAACTAAAACTGTAAAAGGGTTTAATCTGTGAACTTAAGTGACTTTCATGTTGTAAAAATATTAGGTCTTCTGTATTTCAAGTTATGCTTCTTAGCTAGTAGTGTTTTTTGAAGGAAGGGAGGACTTTCCTTCTGTTAAGAATTAAGTTACATCTAACATATGTTGTTAAAATACATACTGTACCACACTGAACATTTTTCCCTAAACTGGGTACATTGCAGGGCATGTTAATTTATAGAGTAGTATGGGAAGTATCACTTAAAATACCACCTTTTATTTAGTTATGCCAGGAAATAATTTTTCCCCAAACTTTATTATTCCAACTAGTGGACTGAAATGATTGCTTCTATCTCTTGGGTCCAATAAAACAATTTAGTTCTTTAATTGGTCCTGTTCGATTTGAACACCATGCATTTTGGGGATAATTATTTTTTTGTTTACTTAGTAATAATTTTTTTTTGCATTAGTTGTATACTACCTGCTGAGTCATCAGTACAGAAACCAGAGGTTAATTTCCTTCCTACTAAATGAAGCAGATAATCAGCCATTGGAGGATGGCTCCTATCCTGTAAATAAGTCTGGACAAGCTGAGGGATAGCCCAGTGCATCACTCAGGACTGTTCATGCCATCTGCTCACAAATTAAATCAAAGTAAGGATTTAACTTGTTACATTTCAAAAGCTGTACTGACAAACCCATGTGGACATTTTAAATGTCAATAGATAACTGAAACACTTTACTAATATTTCACTGAGTCATGGGTTATGGTTTTCATAAACTTCCTTTCCTGCAACCAACATGTGGAGGGTATTTTTGACCAGATGTACAGCTAATGACTGTCAAAGCAGATGCTTCTCACAGCATTACACAAAGGAAAATTTTAAAATCTAAGAAGTTATTTCAATTTCGTGGCCTACAATTATATCATTTTTACTGAAAATGAGTTATACAGATGA
Source organism: Capricornis sumatraensis (assembly GCF_032405125.1). Classification (NCBI taxonomy): domain Eukaryota; kingdom Metazoa; phylum Chordata; class Mammalia; order Artiodactyla; family Bovidae; genus Capricornis; species Capricornis sumatraensis. Next base: position 96,809,747 of record NC_091072.1, read on the forward strand.
CTTGAGACTGTGCTGAACTTTCTAAGAAACTGTATTTATGAAATATTCTTTTTTCCTTTAAGGAAATATGTGTCATGGGGAGAACTAGTATATTTCAGAGTTATCTCCTACTGTGTAAGGAAAACACATCAGACAATAGAGAGACAAAGAGCTAATAATTCATTTTCTTGAGGAGAAGCACTCGGTGGATGGGTTTTAGGAAACATGGCTATACAAAGGTTAGCTTCTGTTTGTCTAGGATTAAAAATAAATGTACATCAGTGTACATGAGTATATTTGAGAAAAATTATGTAACACATTGGTAAAGGTTCTGCTTGATTCAAGTCCTTGAGAACAGTGACATTAATATAAATATGTCTCTATATGAAAAGATGTTGGCAACAATTAATGTGATATCTGGTGAGATATATTTTATTTTTTATTCTTTCCTTAGAATATCACTAGTTCCCCCACCTCTTTTTTTGGTAACTTTACTAGGTATATGTACTCAAGATACATAATCATTTATTCTTTTTGCCTTTATTCAAATAAAAAGCAATGCATCTGCCAAAACTATTTCATGTAAAGCATCTTTTGCAAGATATATTTACATGTATAATGAGGGCAAGTGATACTCACCTATAGACATGTTTACAGAGTAGTTTCAATTAATGAATAATCTTGCACATCAAACAATCTCTCTGTATCTCTCTCTCTCTTTTTTATTTTGGATGCACCATGTAGCTTGCATGATCTCAGTTCCCCAATCAGGGATTGATCCTGGGCCACAGCAATGAAAGTGCTTAATCCTAACCACTGGACCCAGGTAACTCCATCACACAACCTCTTTTAAATGCATCATTTTAGACTTGTTTAAAATAAAGTATAAACTATATTTTTTATGTCTAATACCATTAAACCCTATTTTTCTTGCTTAATAATGACATTAATCTAGAAAGAACATCGAGTATTTCTATTTTATAGATGACTCAACTGAACCTCAGAAAATTTTCTTGACTTGTTCTTAATGGTATATTTTTGGCTTTGAATCTTACCTTTTTTTTTTTTAACTTATTCTCATAAGTGAAACAGTATATTTCTTGGTATATGTGGACTTCAATAAATTTAATAGCATGGTGTGCTTTTTCTATGAATCATGTTAAGACACTACTAAAAGAGACTTGTATTTTCAACCTAAAATCTGTCTCTATTTTAAAATGTCTTTTAATAAAGACAATGGTATTTTTTTTAAATTTCAGAATAAAAGAATGATTTCATTTTCAATTCTAATATCCACCACTATCACTTCTTGTTGGATGGTGGAAGGACCATGTCTACCTTGAGTCAGTATCAGCAGATTTATGGTATAAAGTTGGAGGAATTAATCTCTTTATCATAAATCTAAAAACATTAGAGGAAATTAAGAAAAATTATACTTCTTTACCAACCTTATATACATTTATTAGCTTTTTTAAAAAAATCATAGGGGAATATAGAGCTGCAGGAGTAGTTAGTACCTAGTACCAACTTGCCAGTATTCAGGAGTAGTTGGTATCTAGTACCAATTTGCTAGTGTTAGATCATTTTAACATGTAGGTTAAACCTCAATTAGCCAGACTGAAAGTGAGAAATAGGGTAAACAAGAGGATGAGGAAAAACTAAGGCAATCTTTGGAACTCACTTAAGGTCAAAGCTAGTAAGCAGAGTTCAGATTTGAGGCAGAAAATGAGGTTACACCCAAGAAGCCAGGGGTAAGCCAGATGTTTTTACTGTGTAGGACTGAAGCAAATCTTCCTTCCACTCTTTGTTTAAATAATGACAATGTAATATAAAAGGGTAAACTAACATTTCAGTAATTCCACTTCAAAGATTGAGAGGGTTAGACATCATGACAGTTGTAGGCAAGCAAAGAAACAATTTTCAAGGACCAACAATTCCAGGGCTGTCTGGACTTGCCCTGCAGACGTATTCCAGAAACAATGATCTGACTGGATATGGCTTTGTTTTTTCCCTCCAGATTTTTCATTTAGTCAATGCAGCAGGATTGACTACTAAAACTTAAATTCTGTACTTGCTTTATTAACATTTCTTAAGCCTTAGCTTTGTTGTATAGACTGCCAGTCACAATATGGTAGCCAAAGAAGATAAACGTCAATGATACTAATATGATATCAGTGAAATTTACAGGATTTTTCACTTGGAGGATAAAGTACCCAAGGCAATTTATACCTTTTCCTTCCTCATGTACTCTTGTTTTTAACTATCTATGGAGCCTTAGGGGCAGCCAAGAAAGATTTATTCATGTAATTTTCTTCAAACTGTTCATATATCTTTCTTAAGCAATAACAAGAGCCTACGCTGCAGTTGGCTTTATGAACAAAGCCATATTCTTGTCATGCTACATTTTATTGTTAATATATAAAACTTTAATGAAGATATATCATAATTTTTTTCCTGCTAGACTACTAGATTTACTAGTTTGTATTATATTTTTTTGTGGAGCCATGTTTCATTTGATTACTTTTTGATACCATGTCCTCCACATACCATTCAGATGTGGAAGGAGGCCTTCAATCTGGAAGCAACAGACAGGAGATACTAACATCATATTTTAATCATCCTTTCAATCTTTATTAAATACTCACCCTAAACTTCACCTATAATGTCAATATTAAACTACTATATTTTAATATAAAATACATTTTTGGAAATGTCATCAAAAATGATTATTAGAAAATTTTATAATTTAATGTTTTATATGAAAAGTATAAAGTATACTTGAGTTTAAAAAATTATAGAAATAAATTCATAGATATATGAATTTAGAAATATGTGACATTATATATGGTTTTACTGTACATTTTTGATATTTAAAAATTTCCACACTGTACCTATATCATTATACTTACACACACAAAATCTATTATATAAAATAACAATAGCATTTTCCCTTAAAAGCCAGAATTTTACTATAAAAATTGGTTTGTAATTGTTATGCTATTATGAATAGGTCTGCAAATCAATTGCACAATATTTCATTCTATGTTTAGAGGTGTTACAGTCTCTAAAGATAGAGAAAGCACCTATGTGACTTCATTATATTATTTTTGACAGATATTGTATTGTTCTGGTAACTATGAAATTACCTTGTATGATATTTCCCCCCTTAGTAGATTATAAATTTCTTGAATCCAAGTAGTCTATAATATGGCACGCCAAACATATTTCCCCAAAGCTCTTAACAGTCCTGATTTATTGTCCTAAGTAGGTATGCACTATCTGGGTAACACTGGGTAAGTTACTTAATCCCATACTGATCTGACATATTGACACAGTTGAGTGGGGCAGTATAAACAGACATTATACATAAAGCACAGACAGTGTTTGGCACATATTAAGAATTCAAATCATTATAGCCATCAAGATTATTTAACAATGTATAACTTTATGGTTATTTTAAAATTTTTTAATTGAGGTATAATTAACATAAACATCAGTTCAGGTCAGTTTAGTTCAGTTCAGTCACTCAGTCGTGTCTGACTCTTTGTGACCCCTTGAACCACAGCACACCAGGCTTCCCTGTCCATCAGCAACTCCCAGAGTCCACCCAAACCCATGTCCATTGAGTTGGTGATGCCATCCAACCATCTTATTCTCTTTCATCCCCTTCTCCTCCTGCCCTCAATCTTTCCCAGCATCAGGGTCTTTTCCAATGAGTCAGCTCTTCGCATCAGGTGGCCACAGTATTGAAGTTTCAGCTTCAACATCAGTCCTTCCAATGAACAGCCAGGACTGATCTCCCTTAGAATGGACTGGTTGGATCTCCATGCAGTCCAAGGGACTCTCAAGAGTCTTCTCCAACACCACAGTTCAAAAAGCATCAATACTTCTGTGCTCAGCTTTCTTTATAGTCCGACTCTCATATCCATACATGACTACTGGAAAAACCATAGCCTTGACTAGATGGACCTTTGTTGGCAAAGTAGTATCTCTGCTTTTTAATATGCTATCTAGGTTGGTCATAACTTTCCTTCCAAGGAGTAAGCGTCTTTTAATTTCATGGCTGTAATCACCATCTGCAGTGATTTTGGAGCCCCAAAAAACAAAGTCTGACACTTTTTCCACTGTTTCCACATCTATTTCCCATGAAGTGATGGGACTGGATGCTTCGATCTTAGTTTTCTGAATGTTGAGCTTTAAGCCGAATTTTTCACTCTCCTCTTTCACTTTCATCAAGAGGCTTTTTAGTTCCTCTTCACTTTCTACCATAAGGGTGGTGTCATCTGCATATCTGAGGTTATTGATATTTCTCCTGGCAATCTTGATTCCAGCTTGTGCTTCTTCCAGCCCAGCGTTTTCATGATGTACTCTGCATAGAAGTTAAATAAGCAGGGTGACAATATACAGCCTTGATGTACTCCTTTTCCTATTTGGAACCAGTCTTATGTTCCATGTCCAGTTCTAACTGTTGCTTCCTAACCTGCATACAGGTTTCTCAAGAGGCAGGTCAGGTGGTCTGGTATTCCCATCTCTTTCAGAATTTTCCATATAACCATCAGAGAAATGCAAATCAAAAGTACATCATACATGTCAGAATGACTAGCATCAGAGACTATAGGGACTTCCCTGGTGGTCCAGTGGCTAAGACTTCCTCCAAAATCAAGGGTCCTGGATTTGATCCCTTGTTAGGGACTTGAACCCTCTTGCTGTAGCTAACATTTCATATGTCACAACGAAGATCAAAGATCCTGTGTACTGCAACTAAGGCTCAGCACAGCCAAATAAATACATATTTTTAAAAAGACTACAAATAACAAATGTTGGTGAAGATATTGGGAAAAGTGAATCCTTGTCCACTGTTAGTGGGTACAGTCATTATGGAAAACAGTATGGAGGTTTTTCCAAATGAAAAATAGAACTACCATATGATCCAGCAATTCCACTTCGGGGTATATATCTGAAGAAAATGAAAACACTAATTCAAAGAGATACATCAACCCCAGTGATTATAACAGCATTACAATAGCCAAGATATGGAAGTATCTTAAGTGGCCATTGACAGATGAATGAATAAAAATGTAGTGTATATATGCATCTTTTGAACTGTGATGTTGGAGACGACTCTTGAGAGTCCCTTGGACTGCAAGGAGATCCAACCAGTCCATCCTAAAGGATGGACTGAATCCTGAATAGTCTGATTGGAAGGACTGATGCTGAAGCTGAAACTCCAGTACTTTGGCCACCTGATGCGAGGAACTGACTCATTTGAAAAGACCCTGATGCTGGGAAAGATTGAAGGCAGGAGGAGAAGGGGACAACAGAGAATGAGATGGTTGAATGGCATCACCGACACAATGGACATGAGTTTGAGCAAGATCCGAGAGTTGGTGATTGACAGGGAAGCCTGGTGTGCTGAGTTCAGTCATGTCCGGACTCTTTGTGACCCATGAATTATATAGTCCATGGAATTCTACAGGCTAGAATACTGGAGTGGGTAGCCTTTCCCTTCTCCAGGGAATCTTCCCAAACTGTGGCTAGAACCCAGGTATCCCAACCAGGGATCGATTCCAACCCAGGGACTGAATACATACATGTATGTATGTATGTATACACACACACACACACAAATGAAATATTGGCCATAAAAATGAATGAAATTCTGCCATTTGCAACAACATGGATGGACCTAGATAGAATTATGCTTAGTGAAATGAGTTAGAGTAAGACAAATACTCTAAGTTACCCTTTATAAATAAAACAAACAAATGTATGTAACAAAACAGAAACAGACTCATAGAGAACAAACTACTGATCACTAAGCGGGGAGAGGGTAAGTGAGTAAAATAGAAGTATGGGATTAAGGCACACAAACTAATATATGTGAAAAAGCTAAACAACAATTATATATTTACAGAACAGAAAAATATAGTCATTATTTCTTAATAACTTTAAACGGAGTGTAATCTATAAAAATATTGAGTCCCTGTTGTAAATGAGACTAACATAATATTGTAAATCAGCTGTGCTTCATGAAATAAAGAACATTATGCCAAATGATAAGAATTCAACTTAGTAATTGGGTGTGTTTGGAGTTAACTGCTGTTATATATAACTATTTCATTTATTTATTTCTGTTATAACTATTATACTTTACATTTTTAAATTTTTTTTCATTTCACCACAGTAGGATAAATAAATAAATCCAGTTCAGAAAAAATACTATTGACATATAACATTGTATAACTTTAAAAGTGTTCAAGTTGTTGATTTGATGCACTTATAGATTGCAATGTGATTACCACCTTTAGTTAACACCTCTATCTCATAATTATTTCCTTTTTATAATGGGAATATTTGATATAAAGTAGCTTAGCTTTGAAGTCTCTGGCATTGTTGACTATAGTCAGCAAACTGTGCATCAGTTCTCCAGAACTTATTCATCCACTAGTTGCACCCTCCTTGGTGCACTGAAAAAACACAGGATGCAAATTAGATCCCACAGGTTCTCGATAAGAGAAGACACAGAGCATTCAAAAGCCAGTGCCTGAGTGGGAAACAGGTCCTGTAGTGACCTGGGACCCCCTGCAAGGCCTGGGATAGTGCCGGGGGCCAGCGTGAGGAACTCCGCCCATGGCAAAGGTCATGAGGAAGGAGGCTTGGCATACGCAAAGGCGTGATCAAGCCTCAGGAAACCCCCTGTTCCCGAGCATCTACCCCAAAACTAGAGTCTATTTTATGCTCTCACCTACACCTCTGACTTTACGGGGGGCTCTCCCCCATCACCATTTCTTTCGGAGAAGGAGTAAACGTGCAGCTCCAAGTCAATAAAAATTCCTGGGCGTGACAAGAGTGTTTCAGCTTACGGACTCCTCTGAAGGTTATCTAGCCCGCCTGTATAGGTTCGTCTGGCCACATGTGATTGTTTACAGCCTCCCAACCTGAGAGGCACGAGATGTTTTAGACTTACTAAAGGCAAATTCTTTTGGGGAGTTGGAAATTATTAGTATAGTGGGTTGGTAAGGAATTATATTGGTGAAGGGTTTTTCATTTGTTGTGCCAATAATTGCTGCTAATTCCCTGCCCTGGGTGGGACAAGGGTGTCTTAGGTCAAACCTCTCTGCTGACAGACTAGCTTATGTGACAGGATTATCCATACTCCTGCCACTATGCACATGATTGTTTACTACCTCTCAACCATAAATAGCACAGAGAGTTTTGAAGTATTTTGGGAGTCTTAATTAGCAAAGGGCTTTTCTTATTGTTGAGTCAATGATTGCCACCAGGCCTCCATATCCTTAGGCACCTGGGAATATATTAATCAATGTATTTGGAATATAGAAAAGGAAATATAGTAGTTTTTAAGGTTAGCAATACCAGACTTTTTGAGTTAATGAATTTTCTCTTTTGTAATAGATCACTGTACTTTGTTATAAATCACTGTGGATTGCTATGTAAAAATGTAACTCTATCACTATCTTAAGACTAAATAGATCTTAAGGGGAGCATTGGTGAAACGATTTTCATTTGTTGGGCTGATGTTTGCTGCTAAATCTCCATGTTCCCTGCCCTTATAATGAATATAACTAACATGTAGGAGAAATAAGTATTAACCTTTAAGCATATAGGAGAAATAAGCATTAACCTTTAAGATTAAGCATGTTAACCTTGGGTTAAATAAATTCCTTTCTTGATTGTAACTCACTACACCCTCATCCTATAGGAATGTAACTTTATTTGGAGGGTGGTGCCTGGTTTAAGAAAAAACACCCTTGGAAGAAATAAGTTTTTTGGTTATCAGTAAGAAAGGATCATAAAATGTCATCAGGTCTCACTCATGGCCAGAAGATGATGTAAAATCCCTAAGACCTTTTTATGTGAAGCATCTGATTTTGATAAAGGTCAGGACTGCTGACCCCCACGTGACTCTGTGTTCATCCCTATGTGTAACAAAAGGTATATAAGCAAACCCAAAAACAAAGAAATCGGATCAGTTTCTGGAAAGACTGATTCTGCCATGTCGTTTCTTTCTTGCTTCCCGTTTCTCTGGCTGAATTCCCATCTGGAGCATGGATGCTATTCCACGCAAACCAGGTTATTCAGCCTCTTTTTCTCCACTAATTTTCCTACTACACTATCCATTTCTAATCTCTCTATATATCTGTAATTAAATATGTATTTTTCCAAGGACTCCGACGCCGTCCTCACCTTCGAATTCCCTGGATCCACCGGGGCTGGACCCCGGCAACTAGTTTTAACTTTGTACACTTTAATCAACATTCTCTGGTTCAGGTAATCAACAATTCTAGTCTGTTCCACAAAGTCAGCTTTTTTGGATTGCACATAGAAGTTGTTTTTAGTTGCTCAGTTGTGTCCAACTCTTTGGGACTTTTTGTGACCCCATGGACTGCAGCATGCCAGGCTTCCCTGTCCTTTACCATCTCCCAGAGTTTGTTCAAACTCATGTCCATTGAGTTGGTGATGCCACCCACCTATCTCATCCTCTGTTGCCCCCTTCTCCTCCTGCCCTCAATCTTTCCCAGCATCAGGGTATTTTCCAATGAGTCAGCTCTTAGCATCAGGTAGCCAAAGTATTGGAGTTTCAGTATCAGTCCTTCTGATGAATATTCGGGGTTCATTTCTTTTAGGATTGGCTGGTTTGATCTTCTTGCAGTTCAACAGACTTCAAGAGTCTTTTCCAGCACAATTCGAAAGCATCAATTCAGCCTTCTTTATGGTCCAAGTCTCACATCCATATGTGACTACTGGAAAAAGCATAGCTTGGCAAAGTGATGTCTCTGCTTTTTAGTATGCTGTCTAGGTTTGTCATAGCTTTTCTTCCAAAAAGCAAGTGTCTTTTAATTTCATGGCTGCAGTCACCATCTGCAGTGATTTTGGAGTCCAAGAAAATAGAGTCTATCACTGTTTCCCCATCTATTTGCCATGAAGTGATGGGACCGTATGCCATGATCTTCATTCTTTGAATGTTGCTTTAAGATGGTGTTTTCACTCTCCTCTTTCACCTTCATCATGAGGCTCTTTAGTTCCTCTTTGTTTTCTTCCATAAGGGTAGTGTCATATGCACGTATAAGTGATAGCGTGAAAACTCACAGCCAAAGCTCCATCAGCCAGGTATCTCAGAATGTTACTGTGTTCGGATAGAGAACTTATATGAGGTGATTAAGTTATTAAAAAGGCTTTTATCAACTTCCGGGTGACTCAGATGGTAAAGCGTCTGCCTACAATGTGGAAGACCTGGCTTCGATCCCAGGGTTGGGAAGATCCCCTGAAGAAGGAAATGGCACCTCACTCCAGTACTCTTGCCTGGAAAATCCCATGGGCAGAGGAGCCTGGTAGGCTACTGTCCATGGGGTCACAAAGAGTTGAATACAACTGACTTCACTTTCACTTTTCAATCCAATTGGTGGCCTTATATGAAGAGGAAATTTGGACGCACAGGGAGAACCTGGGGCATGTTCACACAAAGGAATGGGCCATGTGAGGATGCAGAGAGAAGGCAGCTATCTGTAATATAAGGAGAGAGGTCTCAGAGGAAATCAAACACTAGCACCTACTCTCCAGATTGTGAGAAATAAATTACTGCTGCTTAAGCCACTCAGTCTGCTGTACTTTATGACAAAGCTAACACACCGCGGTGGCAAAATAAGACATGTCTCTGTCCCTGCTTCATTTCAACATTGTAATGTGTCAGGTGCTGTAACTGATGCAAAGGGGAATATGTTTCATTAATTATTTTCTTCCTTTTGTAAAATTTATTTTTTAATTGTAGCATAGTTGCCTTACAGAATTTTGCTGTTTTCTGTCAAATATCAACATGAATCAGTCATATATAGGTTTATGGACTATGTTTTAGAAAGAAAAAGCTAATATGTTATTATCTGGATAAAATAGTAACAGTATGATATGGAGAAATAGATCTATCCAACAATATTGTTTAATCTTTGAAGAGAGTATTTCAAAGTACTGTTGAAAACCATACAAGAACAGACATAAATAAATGTAAAAAATAACCTATTAAAGGGTGAGACTACATTAAAGATTCCCATTCTCATTGTATTAAAATACAGCCCAATAAAAGTAACAAAATTTTTTCATGTAAGTTGATTAATTCATTCTAACTTTTGTATGTAATTAAGAGTATAAGAATAATAAGGGGAATTTTGAAGGCTAGAAAGTGAATAAATGTGCTTAAAAGTTAAAAAAAATTTTTTTTAACTTGCAGTGATGTAAACACAGCACTTGTAAAATAATATAAGAAACTAATCCAGAAATGGGTCTTAACATATATGTGGCATCGCTATATAAGTGACATTATAAAAGTAAAAGAAAGAAACTAGTTAATCATTATGTTGATTCATTTGAATTTATATATTTAAAAATAAAATCTAATTAGAACCATGAGATAATACTACCTTATATTTTGTAAGAAGAATGCAATCTTTGCTATAAAGTATAGAATACAATCAGTCAAAAATAGATGTATTAGTGAAAATAAGAAACTACTTTTTTAAAAGCAGACTGTGTAAGAGACTGGTATTCTAATCAAAAGCTGAATAATTTTTCATTTGTATATTGCTTCCAATAGTAGGACTTCACAATATTATGCTTATATCTTTCAGATGACTACACTTGTTAAAAATTAGATTCTCCCACTGCATTTTGTGAATCAGGATTAAATGGGAACAGACAATGATTAATTCTTTTTTGATAAGATTAACGGCTTTCAATTATTAACTATTTAGGAGAAATATTAACAGATCAAGGTATAGGATATCTTTTTATCTCATCTCTTTTTTATATTTTTTCATTTCATTAAGGTTTCAAAGGTCTTCTTGCTGATCCTATCATATTATGGTTGAGCATGGGGATTCTGCTTTGTTATTAACATTTGAACTTTGTTCTGAACTCTCTTCTGTGTTCCAAACTGTTGAGGACGGTGAAATAAATGTATGCCTCCTCCACTGGCCTAAGTCATTGCTCCTGTGGTGTGATTGTCAGTATTTTAAAAATGGATTTAAAAAACTTTTCTTCTGTTGAACCTACAGAAGAAACAATGAATCAGTTGTAATGGGACCTATGGGTTTATTTTTATTTAATTAGATTATGAAGAACAAAGTGTCAAACGATTTCAGATTTAGATAGCATACCATTATGTGGTTATCCAGCATATCAGATTATTTGGATAAGGGTGTATATATTGTATTTCTGTTGTGAACATAATGTGGTTGATATATTCCAAATACTGAAATTTTAAGACAACAGAACCATCTGGAAACCCAAGGAAGGTAAATAGTCCTCAATGAAGAAACAGGGTTCTTTGAGGCTTGTGCGATCCATTCCTGGTTAGTTCTGTAGTAACAAACATTTCTAAATGCTCAAAGCTCAGCTCTTGGGAACTGTCAAGTTCAATCAGTTGCAACAGTTATAGCAGTAGGAAAAAAATAAAAGGAGGCAGAACTCATCTATAAATATAATAAAAATCTGATTAACAAAAAAAGAACTAAAAATCTGTCAGTTGCTTGGAACTTTTTTGATTAAAAAAATTTTAAATATGCTAGTATATTAAGTGATGATGTAAAAAGATAATTGACTAAAATAAATAAACTGAGTACCAGTTAAAGTAATGCAAATCAAAACCTGTGAGGTGCAAATTTATAGCTTTAAATTTGTGAGAAATAATTTAGAAATAATGAAATATGGAAATTAATGAGAAATACTGCTGTAATCAATCTAAGAAGTTTAAAGATAAAATCAAGTAAAAAATTTGAGGAATTAATATCAACAGAAGGAGAAAAATACAGTGATGTTCAAAAAATTAAAGGTTAGGTGCTTGAAAAATATTTTTTGTTAAATAGAAAATCATCTCATGAGATCTAGCATGATATTGGAGATATTAAAGTATAAATTTAAAAAAGATAAAAGCATTATTCTAATACAAATATAGAATGCATACATATAAAAGATTTTGTGCAACTCACTAATAAATGAGGGAATCATTAGTATGTTAAAATTGTCCAAGGTATATTTAAGGATCTGGATATGTATGAAAGTGAAAGTCCCTCAGTCATGTCCAACCCTTTGAGACCCCATGGACTGTACAATCCATGGAATTCTCCAGGCCAGAATACTGGAGTGGGCAGCCTTTCCCTTCTTCAGGAGATCTTCCCAAGCCAGGGATTGAACCCAGGTCTCCCTCATTGCAGGTAGATTCTTTACCAGCTGAACCACAAGGGAAGCTCAAGAATACTGGAGTAGGTAGCCTATTCCTTCTCCAGCAGATTTTTCCCACCCCAGAATCAAACCGGGGTCTCCTGCACTGCAGGTGTATTCTTTACCAACTGAGCTATCAGGGAAGCCCGTGGGTATTTATAAAGAATTTAATATAGAAATTTTAGGTTAAGATTTTTGGTTATTGTCTTATAGGAATATAAATGATAAACTTTGGAATTATCCTACCTGCCTGACAGAAATTCATTTTACCTCTATCAGATAGAAATCTACAAGTTAGATTCTGCCTCTGCAGAATGGCAAAGAACACATTCAATATGCAATCACTCAGTTGTGTGCAACTCTTTGCAACCCTGTATACTGTAGCCTGCCAGGCTCCTCTGTCCAAGAGATTCTCCAGGCAAAAATACTGGAGTGGGTAGCCTTTCCCTTCTCCAGGGGATCTTCCCAAGGAAGGGATCAAACCCAGGTCTCCTGCATTGCAGGCATATTCTTTACACCGTAAGCCACCAGGAAAGCCCAAATACAATATATTATAGGTGCAAATCTGAAAACCGAAAAGACATTATGATCTCAGTTGACCTTGTCCTGCAACAGCTTGGAGCAGGGCTTGGTTTCCCAGCCAGAGATTGGGTCTGGGTCACAGTGGTGAAAGCACCAGATCCTAGCCACTACATCAGTGGTCAGTAACAAGGGCCCTGGCCCTTTGTCCTTCCAGAAAAGAATTTCCACAAAGATAGAAAGTAGTGCAGCAAGTAAAGTATTTATCAGGAGGAAAAGAGTACAATACTTAGATAGGCACATGGGTAGACTCAGAAAGTGAGTCCCTCAGTTGTGCCCATGTGGCAGTTTAGATCCCCTATATGAAGCCTTTCTCTAGTTTCCCTTTGTCCAGTCATTTTGATTTGCCTGGTTCACAGTCCATATTTGGTGTATCTCAGCATTCTCCCATGTGTGTGCACAGGCATCTCTTAGCCAGGATAGATTCTACTGCAAAGGCATCCCTTGACATTGCTTTCTGTTTGGCCTGCAAGGAGCTTTTATGTGGTCAGGAGGTCTCCTGATTTCAGGAGTAAAAAACATGTGGTCTGGGCAGGGCCCAACCTTCTCCTTTAGTTGCCTTGCTATTCTTGTCTTGGTCAATAGGGAATGAATCTTCAATTGCTTTACCCTGGTTGAGGGGGAGGGTAGACGGGAAGGGGACATCTGCCTCCTGCTCAATTACTTTCTCGTACATACTTTCCACTTTCAGAGGACTTTACAAGAAAGGTAGAGATGAACTGAAAATGTAATTTAATAAAATATGAAAATTAAGTAAATATATTAGAAAGAAAGTGAAAGTGAAGTGACTCAGTCATGTCCAACTCTTTGCGACTTCGTGAACTGTAGCCCACCAGGATCCTCCGTCCTTGGGATTCTCCAGGCAAGAATACTGGAGTGGGTTGCCATTTCCTTCTCCAGGGGAACTTCCCGACCCAGGGATCGAACCCAGGTCTCCCACATTGCAGGCAGACACTTTAACCTCTGAGCCTACTAGCTTATAAATATATTAGAAAATGTTATCAAGATGGTTAGGTATCTTTCCACCTGGTAAACGCATGTAAACACATATATAGAGAAATGTATTCATTAAAAATGTGAATCACTATTCAATCTAAAAGTTCTCAGCAAAATGATAATAGAAATGTACCATTCTCTATAAAATGAGAAAAGACAAATTTGAATAGAAAGTTGAAAAAGGAACCCTGACATGATAACTAACATGGTTGCATTTTCAGACAACTCACTTTCAGAAAAGTGTACATAGAGAATTTTGTTTTCTTGAAATCAGTTCCCTAAAACTATCCTTTGAAAAATTCATGTGCCTTTGAAAACTTAGGACTAACTACGGTATTAAGACTGATGAGATAGAGAAATTTTGTGTATATACATAAGAGAATATATACAACTGCATTCATTGCTACATTGTTTGTTTTAAAGAAAAGAACTGAAAAGAGGTTAAATGTACTTCAACATAAGAATGGATAAATTACTGTATTGTACCAAATAGAATAAACAATAAGCTACATATACAAAAACATTAACTTTCAAAACCAGGATGCTTAATTTTAAAAAGAAGAAAGCTACAGGGTAGTATGAACATAATGGTATCATTCAGATTAACTGCCAATTCTGCATAACAACACACATAGATTCCTGCATATTTAGTGAATATATGAAGATATACATGAGAATGGATAAACACAGACATCATAAACCAGCTACCTTTACAGAGAGAACAGAAAATGGATTGTGGAAAATAGTGGGCCTAAACTGTGTTTACATTGCTTTAATTTTTAAAAAGAAAAAAATTCTTAAACATATACAGAATCTTGTTAAGATTTGATGAAGTTGGCTGCTGGGTATATGGGTATCTCATATTCTCTATTTCTATCTCTTTAGGAAAAAAATCATTATTAGGATATAAAACCATAATGATATAGGATTTCTGAATGAGAGAAATCAATTGAGAAAATATAGAGACCACAGTGTAAGAATATAATTTGTAAGTGTATTTTATGGTGAAATGTTTAAGAAAGTTGATTCAGATAGCAACATAAACTAATATGGAGTTATAGTGTAATATGAAAAAGTCAGAAAATGGGTTTTCTGAATTTTAAACTATATAGAGGAACCTAAGAAAAATAATTAATATACCACAATTTTTTTTTGTCTACAAAACAGATAAGTTTGCCTCATGGAGTTTTTGTATGGTTTATATGTGATTAGGTGTGAATGGTCATATGTAAAATATTAGTGTAACTAAATATATTATTGGAAATCTAAATCTTATTTTGTTTATTTGTGAATTAACTTTACTTTGAGATTTTCTTTTTGTCTATACCATATATACCATACTTATATATCTATACCTATGTAATATATCTATACCTATGTCTGCATTACTTTCATTTTTGTTCAAGATAGATTCAATAACTGCCATTTGTTTGACTTAAACTATCTGATTCAAGTTTTGCTAATGCTATGGTTTTTCCAGTCATGTATGGATGTGAGAGTTGGACTATAAAGAAAGCTGAGCACCGAAGAATTGATTCTTTTGAACTGCAGTGTTGGAGAAGACTCTTGAGAGTCCCTTGGACGACAAGGAGATCCAACCAATTCATCCTAAAGGAAATAAGTCCTGAATAGGCATTGGGAGGACTGATCCTGAGGCTGACACTCCAATACTTTGGCTACCTGATGCCAAAAACTGACTCATTAGAAAGAGCCTGATGCTGCGAAAGATTGAAGGTGGGAGGAGAAGGGGACAACAGAGGATGAGATGGTTGGATGGCATCACCAACTCAATGGACATTAGTTTGAGCAAGATCCAAGTGTTGGTGATGGACAAGGAGGCCCGGCGTGCTATAGTCCATGAATCAGAAAGAGTCAGACACAACTGATCAAGTGAACTGAACTGAACTTGTAGCAATATGTACCTTGCAACACTCCAGTGTTCTTGCCTGGAGAATCCCAGGGATGGGGTAGCCTGGTGGGCTGCTGTCTATGGGGTCACACAGAGTTGGACACGACTGAAGTGACTTAGCAGCAGCAGCATCAACCTAAATTAAACCTTTTAATAAATATCTATGTAGGTTTATAATTATATTAAATTTATTTTACACCTACTTTGTGACACTGTAGCAAACCAAATATTAGCATCCTTAGCTTATGACTGTTAAATTATATGTACAAAGTACATTGATTTTACATAAATATGCACTAGCTAGATTCTCTAAACATGAACTGAAATGGGTTCTAATGTATTTCCAGCAGAACTAACTCAGAATAATTCTATGCAATGCAGAAAAGCATCTCTCTGGTTTTTGTTTGGTTTGCTTTATTTTTTTTTTTGACCAGACGTATACCTAGATCAAAGTAATCTTTTTTAGACAATTTGTTTTTTAGTTTAAAATGAGAAAAAGGTAGGAGCCACATAGTTACATATATTTTTTGAAGGAAATTTCTTTATCAAGAAGATTGAAAGATTCATGGAGTCTTCAAAAAGTTTTCATGGTCTTTTTCCAAATAATTTTAATCCATTGCCAGTTTTACTATGCTCACTTTAATTTCTGACTCTTTGACTAGAATTAATCAAATTCTTTAAAATAAGTGTTTTCAGTTTTGAACCAGGAGTGATTATTGTTGTTAACAACAAAAATAACAGTGAGTGAGTGAGTGAGTGAGTGAGTGAGTGAAGTTGCTCAGTTGTGTCTGACTCTTTGCGATTCCATGGACTGTAGCCTACCAGGCTCCTCTGTCCATGGAATTTTCTAGGCAAGAGTACTGGAGTGGGTTGCCATTTAGAGATTTTGATTAACATAAGTAATGGCTGTTACTTACTCCAGTTTGCTGGAATCATATTCCTTTGCCACAAATGAGATAACTCCATTAAAGTTCTCCATTGACTCTTGTTACATCATACATTGCTTTCTATCTTCTTGATTATTCTCAGCTTCACTAACCATTATTGTCTTCCTCTCCCTTAAATGTTAATTAGGTGCTCAGTAGGTATTTCTTCAATAAGCAAATTTTAGGTAAAAATATGAAAAGCTAAATAGACCATCATGAGGGCTTCCTTTATATCTCAGTCAGTAAAGAACTTGCCTGCAATGCAGGAGACCAGGGTTTGATCCCTGGGTCAGGAAGATCCCCTGGAGAAGGAAGTAGCAACCCACTCCAGTACTCTTGCCTAGAGAGTTCCATGGACAGAGGAGCCTGGAGGGCTACAGTCCATGGAATCACAAGAGTCAGACACAACTTAGTGACTAAATCATCACCAAACAGATCATCATACTCCCTTCTTTCATTTTTTACACTTGCTTCTTTTGTGTTTTAATGCCATTAATATTTTATCAATTTGCCCCAAGTGTAGCAAAAACTTGTTGTATATTTGTTATGGGTCATATTCTGTTACACATGCGGCTTAAGAATAAAAACAATATTGCCTTGAGCAGTCTTCTTTTAGAATAGGACATGCATATAAAGTATGTATATGCATACATATATATTAGCATATGTTCTAATAACTTACATTGTTAAACATATTCATAAGTATATTTTAATAGGTTACTCTAGTCTCTGTTCTTCTTGGGTGGTCCAACTTGATGGAAAAGCTAAACATGATATTTGCATGAGAATGTTGATAAAGAGCATGTGGTCAAAAAAGATATGGATGCTTAAGTGTTTAGCTCTCTAGTTTCCTATGTTTGTTTGTTTGTTAAACCAGTCCTTTCTTCAAGCCACAAAAGTATTTTGTTTGCAATCCAGAAGATAACCCAGTGCATCACACATAAAAGCAACCCATATCCGTTTGTTGAATGAACTTGGAGTAGCTAACTACATACACATGGAAAAGAGTCACTGGAAGGTATTGGGAACCCAGTTGAGGATCATGCTGCCCAATCTGGAGCTCAAACACCATAAAATGGTGGCAGAACAAATTACAAGTAGAAGAAAATATGGACATAGAATGCAGTTCTATTTAGCATTATTTCTAACTCCCAAAGTTGTGCCTCAGTTAATTACTATAATCCCTTAATTATCTAATTAGAAAATTATCATTAAGTTTCAAATTTTAAAGGAAAATAAGACCAAAAGACAAGGAGAAACATGTAAATGATTTTGTTTTTCTTTTAGACATCTAAACTTTTTTCTCCCTTGAACTTATTTTGTGTCGTTTCCCTTCTTCTGCCACTTTTAAATTAGCTTAAATATGCTCTCTATGATTATTCATTGCATTTAATTGAATATCACTTGAGTACACTGCCCCCTACTTTTCCAATTTCCTTACACTTGATGAGGGGTTGCTAAAGGAAATCTGCAAATGTGAACTCATTTCCTCAAATTTTGTAATTGCCTTTCAGGCAGATATTAAAGGTGTGAAAATTTAATCTTAAAAGATAAATAAATATAGAGCAACTTGAAATGAGGTTCTAAGGAGATTCTAAATTCTTATTATCCATCATTGTATTAAAACCTTTTTATTATTCCTTTACTTGCAGTTTTTTAAAAAATTATTTGTTATTGGAGTATAGTTGCTTTGCAATGCTTTGTTAGTTTCTGCTGTACAGCAAAGTGAATCAGTTATACATATATCCACTCTTTTTTAGAGTCTATTTTCAAATAGGTCATTATAGAATGTTAACTAGAGTTCCCTGTCCTATACATTAGGTCTTCTTAGTTATCTGTTTTATATATAGTAGAAAGGTTTTTTGTTTGTCTGTTTTTTCAATAAATGCCTGATCTGTAGCAAGTGATACATTATGTATTCATGTAAGAATAAAAGAATTTTAACTTTTAAAAGTATTTGCATACATGTGATACATACTTGATGTATTTATTGTCATGTGTAAGAAATTACTTTCTGATTATTTCACTCAGTTTTACATTGTAAGCATTTTTATATTGATTCTTACTCCTTCTGATGAAAGATAAGACACTCTGAGCTTCTCTCTGACACTTCTTTTAATGAATCTCTTATCATTTATTTGTAAATTTAATAAAAATGACTGAGTGTTTCAGTTCAGGTCCATTCTTACTTTGGGAATTATTCATTCATGGAGAACTGGAGTTCGCTTTCTCTAAGGTTTTAGGATGTTCAAGGCCTAACCCTTTCAGAAAGTATGTCTGGTTCTGGTGCTATCTCAAACTTTCTGGTTCAGTCTGCATAATTTGCAGCTCAAAAAGAAAGCTTAGCTGCCTTGCACGTTGGGCAGCATCTTCAAAGATGGCCTTTATTAATAGCAAGAATGCTGTACTTCCTCATGAAATAAGCTGCCAACTTTTGAGGTGAGGTGCATGTATAGCATAATATTTTATAAATATACATGAATTCCTAGTTATTTATAGGTTTTTTTAAAGTGCGTTATTGTTGAATTTTTGCTGTGTATCAAGATGGCTTTCTAACACCTCCCCTTGCATTTACTCTAATGGGAGACTAATATTGATTCATTTGTTAATATTGAACCATTCTTTAAGGAACATCCTTGATTTTGATGTGTTACTTTTTACTGGGATTTTAGAATCTGTTTCCTAATACTTCTGTTAACTTTAATAAAACTGCAACATGCAAGAAGGAAAACACACTTATTTGATGTGTATAAATTGATGGTGAATGAATGAACAAAAACTGAATAAACACATGTACTGGCACAGATGAGATAACATTATCCCATAGCAGTCATCTCCTTGAGGTGATTCACCCTTGCCCCACCTTAACCTAAGGGTGATCATTATCCTTCCTTGTAATAGCATAAATTGGTTTTGTCTTGGTACTTTATGTAAATAGAAACAGAATAAGCAATATTTGGGTTTAGTGTCTTCTGCTCAATATTATGTTCATGAAATCCATTCATGTCATTGCCTATGCGGCTGCTGCTGCTCTAAGTCGCTTTACTCGTGTCCGACTCTGTGCGACCCCAGAGACGGCAGCCCACCAGGCTCCCCCGTCCCTGGGATTCTCCAGGCCAGAACACTGGAGTGGGTTGCCATTTCCTTCTCCAGTGCATGAAAGTGAAAAGTGAAAGTAAAGTCGCTCAGTCGTGTCCAACTCTTAGCGACCCCATGGACTGCAGCCTACCAGGCTCCTCCATCCATGGGATTTTCTAGGCAAGAGTACTGGAGTGGGGTGCCATTGCCTTGTCATTGCCTATAGTTTGAAATAATTCCTATTACCAGTATTTAAAAGTCATTATTTAACTATTCCACAAAATACTAATCAATTCAGTTGATGTATGGACTTTTTGATAGTTACCCATCTGTGCTAGAAGTAAAGAGGGCTGGGAAAATAGAGCAAGAGAAAAGGTGCTGTGAATATTCTAGTGAATAGTTTTGTTGAATATACAGCATTTCTTTTGAAAATGTACTGAGAATTTCTGTGTTGTAAGTGATGTCTCTCTTTAGCTTGCATAAGTAATGCCAAAGAGTTTTATAAAGTTGTTCAGTCACTCAGTCTTGTCTGACTCTAAAGTAGTTGTACAAATTTACAGTTCATCACAATGTCTGAGAGTACTAGTTGCTCATCAAAATTTGTAGTTTTCTTTGTTATCCTGAAACATGTGTAGTGGTACCTAATCATTGTTTTGTCTAAATTTGCCTCGATGAATAATAAAATTAAGCATTTTTTATTGTTTAGTAGCCATTTGTATATGATTTTCTCAAGTGATTGTTCAAGTCTTTTGCAGTTTTTTTCTATTTTTTTTTAATTGGAGGATAATTGTTTATTTCTGCTCTACAACAACTCAAATCAGTCATAATTATATATATGTGTGTGTGTATATATATACCCTCCCTCTGAAGCTTCCCTCACTCTTCCCATCTCACCTCTCTGGGTCATCACAGAGCCCCAGGTTGAGCTTCCTGTGCCATACAGCAGCTTCCGGCAAGCTGTTTTATCCTTGGTAGTGTATATATGTCAATGGTGCGTTTTCAAGTCGTCCCACCCTTTCCTTCCCCTGTGTATCCACAAGTCTGTTCTCTGCTTCTGTGTCTCCATTCCTTCTCTGCACATAGATTCATCAGTACTATTCTTTTTAGAGTCCATATGTGTGCATTAATATATAATATTTGATTTTCTGACTTACTTCAATCTACATGACAGGCTCTCGGTTCATCCACCTCACTAGAACTGGTTGAAATTTGTTTCCTAGAACTGACTCATTGGAAAAGCCCCTGATGCAGGGAAAAATTGAAGGCAGGAGAAGGGGGCAAAAGAGGATGAGGTGGTTGGATGGCATCACCGACTTGATGCACGTGAGTTTGAACAAGCTCTGGGAGTTGGTGATGGACAGGGAAGCCTGGTGTGTGGAGAGTCAGATACAGTTGAGCAACTGAACTGAACTGATGGTTGAGTAAACAGCCCATTGTATATATGTACCACATCTTCTTATCCATTCATCTGTTGATGGATATCTAGGCTGCCTTCCATCTCCTAGACATTGTAAATAGTGCTGTAGTGAACATTGAGGTGCATGTGTCTTTTTGAATTGTGATTTTCTCAGGATATATGCCTGCTAGTGGGATTGCTGGGTCATATGATAGTTTTATTAGTTTGTTAAGGAATTTGTAAACTGTTTTCCATAGTGGCTGTAACAATTTACATGCACACCAATAGTTCAATAGGGTACTCTTTTCTTCACATCCTCTCCAGAATTTATTGTTTATAGGTTTTTTTTTTTTTTTATGATGGCCATTCTGATTAGTGTGAGGTGATACCTCATAGTAATTTTGATTTGTATTTCTCTAATGAGTGATGTTGAGCATCTTTTCATGTGTTTATTGGCCATCTGTGCAGATTACTTCCTAGGTTTTCAGTATTTATCTTACTGATGTGTAGGAATTTGCTATATATTCTGCTTGCAAGCCATTTGTTGGACATATGTATTATAAGTAACTTCTATCATTTATTCTTTTCAAATAAATGGCTTTGCATTTCGTTTGCTTTTCTGTTTTTGAATTTTCTGCTTGCAATTTCAATGAGTTCTCTAATTGTTGTTATATTTTCTTCTTCTGCTTCATTTGGATTTATTTGTTCCTCTGTTCTAGCTTCTTATGGTCAAAACATAGGTTATTCACTTGAGAGTGTTTTATTTTCTAACGAAATAATTTAGTGCTCTAAGTTTCTCTTGGAGTAGTGCTTTAGTTGCATATGACAGATTTGTTGTTGTTCAGATGCTAAGTTGTGTCCAAATCTTTATGACCTTATGGACTACATACCAGGATTTTCTGTCCTCTACTGTCTCCCAGAGTTTTCTCAAATTCATGTCCATTGAGTTGGTGATGTTATCTAACTATCTCTACCTCTGCCATCCCCTTCTCCTTTTGCCTTCAAACTTTCCCAGCATCAGGGTCTTTTCCAATGAGTTGGTCCTCCTTCACAACAGGTAGCCAAAGTATTCCAGCTTCAGCATCAGTCCTTCCAATCAATATTCAGGGCTGATTTCCTTTAGGACTGACTGGTTTGACTTCCTTGCAATCCAAGAGACTCTCAAGTCTTCTCCAGCACCGCAATTCAACAGCATCTATTTTTCAGTACTCAGCCTTTTTTATGGTCTAATTCTCATATCCATATATGACTACTAGAAAAATCATAGCTTTGACTATACAAACCTTTTCAGTAAAGTGATGTCTCTGCTTTTTAATATGCTGCCTAGTTTTGTCATAGCTTTCCTTCCAAGAAGCAAGCATCTTCTCATTTCATGGCTGCAGTCACTGTCTGCAGTGATTTTGGAACCCAAGAAAATAAAATCTGTTACTTCTTCCAGTTCTGTTTGCCGTGAAGTGATGCTGGCAATTTGATCTCTGGTTCCTCTGCCTGTTTGAAACCCAGCTAGTACATCTGGAACTTCTCAGTTCACAAATTGCTAAAGGCAAGCTTGAAGGATTTTAAGTAGAACCCTGCTAGCATGGGAAATGAGTGCAGTTGTACAGTAGTTTGAATAGTCTTTGTTGTTGCACTTCTTTGGGATTGGAATGAAAACTAACCTTTTCCAGTCCTATGGCCACTGCTTCATTTTCCAAATTTGCTGACATATTGATGTGCAGCAGTTTATCTTTTAGGATTTTAAATAGTTCAGCTGGAATTCTATCACCTCCACTAGCTTTGTTCATAATAATGCTTTCTAAAGCCTTCTTGACTTCACAATCCAGGATGTCCAGCTCTAGGTGAGTGGCCACACCAGCATGGCTATCCAGATCTTTGAGACATTTTTTGAACAGTTCTTTTGTATATTCTTGCCACCTCTTCTTATTATCTTCTGCTCTGTTAGATCCTTATGGTTTTTTGTTACTTATTGTGCCCATCCTTGCATGAAATGTTCCCTTAATATTTCCAATTTTATTGATGAGATCTCTGGTCTTACCTATTCTATTGTTTTCCTCTATTTCTTTGCATTATTTATTTAAGAAGGCCTTCTTATCTCTCCTTTGTAATCTCTGGAACTCTGCCTTCAATTGGGTATATCTTTCCTTTTCTCCCTTGCCTTTTGCTTCTCATCCTTCCTCAGCTGTTTGTAAAGCCTCCTCAGACAACCACTTTGCCTTCTTTCATTTCTTTTTCTTTGAGGTGGTTTTGGTCGTTGCCTCCTGTACAATGTTTTGAACTTCCACCCATTGTTCTTCAGAAACTCTGTCTACCAGATTTAATCCCTTGAATCTTTGTCACCTCCACTATTTAGTCATAAGGGATTTGATTTAGGTCATACCTGAAAAGCCTAGTGATTTTCTCTACTTTCTTCAGTTTAAGCCTGTATTTTTGCAATAAGAAGCTCATGATTTGAGTCATAGTCAGCTCCCAGCCTCTATTCAATTCAGTTCAGTCACTCAGTCATGTCTGACTCTTTGTGACCCCATGAATTTCAGCACACCAGGCCTCCCTGTCCATCACCAACTCCCGGAGTTCACTCAAACTCACGTCCATCCAGTTGGTGATGCCATCCAGCCGTCTCGTCCTCTGTCGTCCCCTTCTCCTCCTGCCTCCAATCCCTCCCAGCATCAAAGTCTTTTCCAATGAGTCAGCTCTTCGGATGAGGCGGCCAAAGTACTGGAGTTTCGGCTTCAGCACATTCCTTCCAAAGAAATCCCAGGGCTGATCTTCTTCAGAAATACCTCACCATAATAAAGGCTGTATATGACAAGTATGATAGATCATATTCAACTATGAAAAGCTAAAATCTTCTGCAAAGGAAATGATCAATAGAATATAAGTACAAAATAGACTATAAGTACAACCTGTGAAATGGGAGAAACTATTTGCCAACCACATATCTGAAAGGAGTTAATATTCAAAATATATAAGACACTTCTACATCTCAATAGCAACAAAACTGTCTGATTTAAAAATGGACCAAAACATGGACAAAGGAATTGAATAGACATTTTTGTAAAGTTTACATTACTTGTGGAATATCTAAGAACTTGCCTGGATCAATAGACTTAACAGCAAACATATAGCAGGAGGAGACTTGAAAAATGCATGTACTTTGGGGCTTGCCCTCTTCCTGTTCTTGGGAATATTGCAACTGCCCTCATAGGAATGAGCCTAGACAAGCTTGTTGAATATGTAGACCCATCTAGTCTGTCAACTCAGATGAAGGCCAGTAGCAACTAACAGCACTAACAGAAAGTGAGAGAGTCCATATTAAATCAGTCAGCCTCCAGCTGACCACTAGCTTGGGTCTGACAAATGTTTACATATATATATATATGTACACACACAGATACATGCACATACTATATAAACATGACATGTAATTATACTATATAGTATGCATATGACATATATAATAATTATAATTATAGTACTTAGCATAATGCTTGTAATCTGGTAATTTGCTTCATGCCATTTTAGTCATTGCTATTGCTACTTTCACTTTTGTCTCTGTGTAATAATTTATGTGGTGTTTTTCTTTAAACAAGAAACTTATAAAGATGGAAAAGATTTCCTGAGAATGATATAATTTCCATTTTTATTTTAGTTATTATAAGTCCTACAACAGACTGGTTCCAAATAGGAAAAGGAGTACATCAAGGTTGTATATTGTCACTCTGCTTATTTAACTTATATGCAGAGTACATCATGAGAAACACTAGGCTGGAAGAAGCACAAGCTGGAATCAAGATTGCTGGGAGAAATATCAGTCACCTCAGATATGCAGATGATACCACCCTTATGGCAGAAAGTGAAGAGGAACTAAAAAGCCTCTTGATGAAAGTGAAAGAGGAGAGTGAAAAAGTTGGCTTAAAGCTCAACATTCAGAAAACAAAGATCATGGCATCTGGTCCCATCACTTCATGGGAACTAGATGGGGAAACAGTGGAAACAGTGTCAGACTTTATTTTTGGGGGATCCAAAATCACTGCAGATGGTGATTGCAGCCATGAAATTAAAATCACTTACTCTTTGGAAGAAAAGTTATGACCAACCTAGATAGCATATTGAAAAGCAGAGACATTACTTTGCCAACAAAGGTCCGTTTAGTCAAGGCTATGGATTTTCCAGTGGTCATGTATGGATGTGAGAGTTGGACTGTGAAGAAAGCTGAGCACCAAAGAATTGATGCTTTTGAACTGTGGTGTTGGAGAAGACTCTTGAGAGTCCCTTGGACTGCAAGGAGATCCAACCAGTCCATTCTAAATGAGATCAGTCCTGGGTGTTCTTTGGAAGGAATGATGCTAAAGCTGAAACTCCAGTACTTTGGCATGAGAAGATTTGACTCATTGGAAAAGACCCTGATGCTGGGAGGGACTGGGGGCAGGAGGAGAAGGGGACGACAGAGGATGAGATGGCTGGATGGCATCACCGACTCAATGGATGTGAGTTTGAGTGAACTCCGGGAGTTGGTGACGGACAGGGAGGCCTGGCGTGCTGCAATTCATGGGATAGAAAAGAGTCGGACACAACTGAGTGACTGAACTGAACTGAATGTATATTATGACATCTGTAGATGTTTTTATGGATTTTATATATGTTGAATAGTTGAATATTTATATATACAACTATTTAAGTGGACATTGTTATATATTCCTCCATTTGCCTCACAAAAGAACTCTCTTTTATTGAGATATAACTGACATGTAACATTATGTTACTTTCAGTTGTACAGCATCATGTTTCGATGTTTGTACATACTGCAAACTGATTACCACAAGAAGTCTAGTTATTAATAACATCTGTCACCATACATAGTTAGAAAAAAATTGGTTTGTGTGATGAGAACTTTTAAGATCTACTCTCTGAAGAACTGTTGCCCTCTATAGGTAAGGGACTATTTTCTATGCTGCTTGGGTCTTCTAGGTACTTGGCTTTGTTCTAATTAAAAGAAATGCTCCTTTTCAAACTATTTGATTGCAGTCTCCAGTAATAGCCTGCCCCTAACCCCCAGTAATATTAGTATATTTAATACAGAAGTCACTTTTAAATCTCCATTTCTTACTGAACTCTAAAATGCTCATTATTAGCAGTATAATCTGAATTGTCTGACAGCTCCTTATCTTAATTTGACAGAGAGAGTGGTTTTCTTTAATTAGCACTAAATTAATTAGAGGTCAAAGGAAAAAATATATTAATTGAATTATATCTTTGCCAGTAATGAATTTGTCACAGTAGCTTGGGATACATTCAAGCTCTCCATTCCAAGGCAAGGTCAATGTAAATTTTACAGAAGTTGAAATTTAGTTGAATTTTAAAAGATCAAAGGGATTTTTCATTCCACAAAGAGTGGAGCCAGTATATTTTAGGCAAAAAATGTCTATACAAAGACTGGGATCAAATAGAAAAAATTTGACTTACTGGTGATTTTCATTTGTTAATACATTTACTATGTTTTATTATATGTATTTTTTTCTCTTTAGATTTTAATTAAAAAAAAATTTTTTGACATATAGTTGACTTACAATGTGTTGATTTCTGCTACACAGCAAAGTGATTCAGTCATACATACATGTATATGTGTGTGTGTGTGTGTGTGTATATATATATATATATATAAAAATATACATATAGGCTTCCCTAGTGGCTCACCTGGTAAAGAATCTGCCTGCAGTGTTGGGGAGATATATACACATAAACATACATTTTTATTTTGGTTTATCACAGCACATTGAATATAGCTCCCTGTGCAATACAGTATGACCTTGTTGTTTATTCATTCTATATATCCTATTTTGAATCTGTTGATCCCAAACTCCAAATCCTTCTCTCTCCCACACTCCCTCCCACTTGGCAGCCATACAAGTCTGTCTTCTATGTTTGAGAGTCCATTTCTGTTTTATAGATAAGTTCATTTTAGATTCCACGTGTAAGTGATACCATTTGGTATTTGTCTTTCTCTTTCTGACTTACTTCACTTAGTTTGATTATCTCTATGTCCCTCCATGTTGCCGCAAATGGAATTATTCCATTCCTTTTCATGGCTGAGTAATATTCTGTCATATATATGTACCACTTCTTTTTTTGTTTAATTGGATGATAGTTGCTTTATAGTGTTGTATAGGAGGTAAAGTCAACAAATGAAGGGTGGCTGGGAGGGACATGGAAACTTAGCACATATATGTGTGTGTGTGTGTGTGTGTGTGTATATATATATATATACACTTTCAGTAGTCTATATATAACTACAGTCCACACAAACATATTAGCACAGTTGTCCTGAAGAGAAATCTGAATTCTGATCATATAGGATATAGTGTATTTTGGGGTGAAATGATTAAATATTTTTAAAATACTCATGTCTGTTTGGAAGAGTTTGGGTTAAGAGTCTGTTCAATCTTGAGTAAGGAAGTTCAGCTGTCTTACCTGGAGCTTGTGCACTGAAGCATTTTGGAGCAAAGAAACATGTGAGAAGTTACAAGCTGCTGGGGCACCACAAAGCAGATCATTTAATTTGTCCTATTTAGAACTCAATTATAGAATCACAGCTGTATTTGTTTTGAAAGGGGGTGGGGGGGAAAGCTCAGTATTTCCAATGCTGAGTGTAGAATTTTATGTTCCAGTATTCAAGCCTTATTACTTAAAGTAGCCTCTACAAACTTCCAAAAAGTACTAAATAAAGTGAGTTTAGGTTGATTTTACTTGGACAGCTAGAACCAAGAGATGTTATTTCTCAGCTTCTTGAACCGTTTTGTCTTGCAGAGCTCATGCTGTCTGTGGTGAATTATTAGAAGTCATACCATGCTCAGTTTCAAAGAAAAATGCTTATTTCACCCAACCTCAGTACCATTGCTTTGTTTGGATTTTAAAGCATCTAACAGATTTTGTCGCCTGTAAATTTATATTGCTGTACAACTGGCTGAAAAGTACTGAGAAAAGAGTATATGAGATAGTCTAAAGCAACTCTGAATGGTACAAAGCTCAGTCAAAGGACACTTGAGGCCCTGCTCATTTACAGCTACCTTAGACTGAGTTATTTAAAACTTGCATCCACAGATCCTGTAACAGTGGTACAAATTATACATGCACACATGCAAAAAAAAACAGGATTAGTTTCTTCTCATAACACTTAAAGGAGTGATTAATATATTTGAAGTATATATATTGAAATCACAATATAAATGATATATAATATTGAAATATTATAGGTATACATGGATAGTTGGAAAGAAGAATGACTAAATTTACCCAAAAAAAATCAGGCTGTATTTCAGTAAAAGGTGTACACTAATTACACACCACACCACTGTTATGTGATAATATTAGGGATACTTTTCGAATAGGCACAATTCATTCTTTCCTTTGACTAAATGACTTATGTATGTAAAGCTATTTCATGCTATGTACTGGAAAAGTGCAGATGACTCTGTGGTGAATGGAACATGAGTCCCATCTTTGCATTGTTTATGGTTCGGTAAAGAAAGGAAGCTATATTTCATACACACCAAATTTGATCAGTTGTCAGTGATATCTAGAGTGACAGCAGTAATCCCTTTCCTGGTCTAGTAACTTTTAATAAAAGAGAAAAGTAAAAAGAGGAAAAGGAAGAGGAGGAGGGGAGAAAAAGGAAAAGAAGAAGAATGAAAGAAAGATGCTATGTTTGAATTGTGGGTAAACAAATCGCTGATAACTCGATGATCCTCAGCTTCTCTGTATCTGTAAAGAAAAAACATCTACCTGAGATAGACAGGTAGGCCTCTGTCTACCTCACTTGATTATAGAAATTTAGTAAAATATATGAAATGTTTGAACTAAAATGTCTCTACTTCATTTAGGTAGTATTATGATATTGGCTTCCCTTTGGCTCAGTGATAAAGAAGCCACCTGCAACGCAGGTGTTGCAGTTTGGATCCCTGGATCTGGAAGATCCCCTGGAGAAGGAAATGGCTAACCCACTCCAGTGTCCTTGCTTGGAAAATTCCATGGACTGAAGAACCTAGCAGGCTGCAGTCCAAGGGGTCACAAAAGATTCAGACACAATTTAGCGACTAAACAGCAACAATGATATTTTACATGTGAACAGAGAAGCACATTGGATGGGTTCAATGCATTAATAACTGTGTTTGATGGAAAATTTATTATTTCTTTTTGTACTGAGTGATAGCTTGTGCTTCCCCTAGTTTAGACTTTCACAAAGGACCAGTTTCCATATCTTATAGCCTCTGGGAGAATAGAGATGCATGGAAACAAAATAAGGCACAGTAAAGTTTTTAAATGATCTGTTTTTCCAGTTAGAAAAGGAAAGCGTAATATTTTAAGCAGTGCCATGGTTTGAATATGTGAGACCATTTTAGATGCTTGAGACATTTATTCAATGCATTATTCTTTTATTTATTAAATATAAAATATATATTGCAAATCTACTGTGTTGGTAGGTAGGTAAAACTCAAAATACATTTAAGAAAATATCTCTTTATGTTTTACAAACCAACCCAGATTTTTATGTCAGTCAACCAAGGTCCAACTGTGACATATTAGTATTAGGTTGTGATCTCAGATTAATGTACAGACAAAATTGATTTGAACTATCATAGCATGGCAGTGTATTAGGCTCAACCTCTGGCAGGTTACTCCTTCTCTGTAAGACTCAGACTCTTCCACAGGGAGAATAAATGTAAATGTCAAAGGGGAATAATAATAATATATATCTTATAGGAGTTGTTGTCAGCTTAAACGAGGTAATAGATGTAAAGTGCTTTACACAGCATTTGACATACACTAAGTATTTGATAAATGGTAGTTATTATTTTTATATTATGTCAAGTACCTATTTAATCATTTCTTCTACTTCATAAAAAGGAGCACTCTTCTAAAAGAGAGAATAATAAAGGAAGACAAGGAAATTTCAAGATAATACAAAATGTTAGACATACTTTACCTAGTTTCTTTTTATGTTTCAGTCAAGTATGAAAACTTGGAAACTTAACCCTATTTTGCTTCTTCTGGCTTCCCTAGTGCCTCAGATGGTAAAGAATCTGCCTGCAATTCAGGAGATGCGGGTTCAGTTCCTGGGTTGGGAAGATCCCCTGAAGAAAGGAATTTCAACTCATTCCAGTATTCTTGCCTGGAGAATTCCATGGACAGAGAAGCCTGGCAAGGTACAGTCCACGGGATTGCAAAGTCAGACGTGAATGAGCGACTAATACTTTCACTTTCTTTTCTGATAATTAGCATCATAAAGTCGACTTTCCAAAGCTGTATAAAATATTATATAACATAATATAGGGAAGCAGAAATCCTCTTGAGGAAAAAAAAAAAAAGAGGGGGCTTTGTTAGGAAAAATGTTTAAATACTTTGAAGTAGCAGGTGAGATCCTGAGAATGGGAATCTAAACCTTTTCCTCCCTTCCCAAATTGTTTCTGTCGGAAAAAAGAGAAACTTTGTTTATTCCTTGAGAAACATTTCTATTTAATTCTGAAAGGAAATAAGAATAAAGGGGGGAAATGGAGGACACAGAACTGATGGACAGAAGAAAGGAATCAGATGTAAATACGGTAAAATAGCTATATCATTGGATAATGTTACTGCCTATGTTTTGTTGTTGCTATAAATAAGATTTATAGTTTCTTCAGCTCCTTCCTTTTAGTGCCAATGACTGTACAATTATTTAAAAATTTAGAACTCTAAATATACCATGTTTCCACATTGTGATATTATATGATGAAAAACAAATCTAAAAATTTTGAAACACATAGCTTGATTAATGTATTCAATCAAGTCTAGTTTACCTAATGACAAAATAGTACCTTGAGAAGGGAAATTCAATCAATTCTTGTTTTGCCTTATATTGTCAAATCAATTTTTTCTTCCTAGGGCAAGAAATAGAAATATTCATTTTAAAACAGTTCTGTGCCCTTGAAAAAATCCTTATTGCTCTTATTAATATTAAAAGACCATTATCAAGTCACTGAAGTAAAACACTTACAGAGGACTTTGGATATTAACTTGTATGAAATTTCCCATCATCTCAAAACAGACTGGTAGAGCTGACCCACCCATCTGCCCAAACATCTTCATGTATGGTTTAAAATTGCCTACACAAAAAGACCATCTCAGAGAAAAAACCTTCCTCTTAAAGCTGTAACTTGTGACATTCTACTCTTGAACTAATAATGAAGTAGACAATGAAAGAAACTATAATTTGATATATAAACACACAGAATAAAGGATAAGGACACCGTGCTTGGATGACACATTCTAGAAGGACTAATTTTCATGAGGGTAAGTTTTCATGATAAAATACTGTATTATATTAAACAGTTTTACTAGCAATACCATTGGTGTTATTTAAAATTAAGTTTAGAACATTGAAGAAAGCAAATCAGAAATTATATTACCATTAAGAATCAAGATTTTCCTTATATTAGAAATTAAGATAAACTGTAACATCAAAGAAATAAAGAAGGCTTGCTGTCATGGTCATGTTAGGACAAAATTGAAACGCCTGTCATTCACTCATGAATTTTTAAATCCTTTTTTTTAATTGAAGTATAGTTTATTTACAATAATGTTTCAGGTATACAGCAAAGAGATTTAATTATACATACATATGTATAAGCATGTTCATTTGCATCATTTTTTTCAGTTTAGTTCAGTCGCTCAGTCGTGCCCGACTCTTTCCAACACCATGAATCGCAGCATGCCAGGCCTCCCTGTCCATCACCAACTCCCGGAGTTCACTCAGACTCATGTCCATCAAGTCATTGATGCCATCCAGCCATCTCATTCTCTGTCATAACCTTCTCCTCCTGCCCACAATCCCTTCCAGCATCAGAGTCTTTTCCAATGAGTCAACTCTTTGCGTGAGGTGGCCAAAGTACTGGAGCTTCAGCTTCAGCATCATTCCCTCCAAAGAAATCCCAGGGCTGATCTCCTTTAGAATGGACTGGTTGGATCTCCTTGCAGTCCAAGGGACTCTCAAGAGTCTTCTGCAACACCACAGTTCAAAAGCATCAATTCTTCAGCACTCAGCTTACTTCACAGTCCAACTCCCACATCCATACATGACCACTGGAAAAACCATAGCCTTGATTAGATGGACCTTTCTTGGCAAAGTAATGTCTCTGCTTTTGAATATGCTATCTAGGTTGGTCATAACTTTCCTTCCAAGGAGTAAGCGTCTTTTAATTTCATTGCTGCAATCGCTCTGTAGAAAGTCAACCACTGTTTCCACTGTTTCCCCATCTATTTCCCATGAAGTGATGGGACCAGATGCCATGATCTTCGTTTCTGAATGTTCAGCTCTAAGTCAACTTTTTCACTCTCCTCTTTCACTTTCATCAAGGGGATTTTTAGTTCCTCTTCACTTTCTTCCATAAGGGTGGTGTCATCTGCATATCTGAGGTGATTGAGATTTCTCCCAGCAATCTTGATTCCAGCTTGTGCTTCTTCCAGCCCAGCGTTTCTCATGATGTACTCTGCATAGAAGTTAAATAAGCAGAGTGACAATATACAGCCTTGATGTACTCCTTTTCCTATTTAGAACCAGTCTGTTGTTCCATGTCCAGTTCTAACTGTTGCTTCCTGACCTGCATATAGGTTTCTCAAGAGGCAGGTCAGGTGGTCTGGTATTCCCATCTCTTTCAGAATTTTCCACAGTTTCTTGTGATCCACACAGTCAAAGGCTTTGGCATAATCAATAAAGCAAAAATAGATGTTTTTCTGGAATTCTCTTGCTTTTTCCATGATCCAGCGGATGTTGGCAATTTGATCTCTTGTTCCTCTGCCTTTTCTAAAACCAGCTGGAACATCAGGAAGTTCACGGTTCATGTATTGCTGAATCATTTTTTAAGATTCCACATATAAGTGGTATTATATGATATTTGTCCGTCTCTGACCTACAGTTTCTAGGTCCATCCAGTTGCTGCAAATGTCATTATTTCATTCTTTTTATGACTGAGTACTATTCCATCATATATATATATACATATATACACTGCATTTTCTGTGTCCATTGTTCTGTCAATGGACAGTTAGTTTTCTTCCGTGCCTGGGCTGTGGTCAACAGTGCTGCAGTGAGTACTGGAGTGCATGTATCTTTTCAAATTATGGTTTTCACCAGATATACTGAGAGTAGTGGGATTACAGGATCATACAGTAGCTCTATGTTTAATTTTTTAAGGAATCTCCATGCTATTCTCCATAGTGGCTGCACCAATTTACATTTCTACAACAATATAGGTGGATTCTCTCTTATTTACACCATCTCCAGAAATTATTTTCTGTAGACTTTTAATAATGGCTATTCTGACCAGTATAAGGTGATACCTCATTTTAGTTTTGATTTCTATTTCTCTAATACTTAGCAACATTGAGCATCTTTTCACGTGCCTCTTGTCCATGTCTTCCTCAGAGAAATGTCTGTTTAAATCTTCTGCCTATTTTTTGATTTATTTGGTTTTATATTGATCTGTATGAGCTGTTTGTATGTTTTGGAGATTAATCCATTGCTTGTAGCATCATTTGCAGATGTTTTCTCATCCAATATTATAGGTTGTATTTTCACTTTGTTGATTTCCTTTGCTGTGCTAAAACTTTGAAGATTAATTAGTCTCATTTGTTTATTTTAGCTTTTATTTTCATTACTCTAGGAGACAGATCCAAAAAATATTGCTGCAATTTATGTCAAAGTGTATTCTGCATATGTTTTCCTCTAACAGTGTTATAGTATCAGGCCTTACATTTAGTTTTTAATTTATTTTGAGTTTATTTTTCTGTATGGTATTAGAGAATATTTAAATTCTGCTCTTATAAATGAAGATGTCCGTTTTCCCAGTGTCACTTATTGAAGAGATTGTCTTTTCTCCACTGTGTATTCTTGCTTTTTTGTCATAGACTAATTGACCTTAGCTCATGGGTTTATTTCTGGGCATATCCTGGGTTTATCCTGCTCCATTGATATGTATTTATGTTTTTGTGCAAGAACTATACTGTTTTGATTACTGTAGCTTTGTAATATAGTCTAAAATTAGGGGGCCTGATTTCTGTGAGCAATGCCAATAGAAATTTGATAGGGATTGCACTGAATCTGTAAACTGACCTGAGTTTGCACGTGTGCTCAGTTACTCAGTAATGCCTGACTCTTTGCAACCCTATGGATGGTAGCCTGCCAGGCTCCTTTGTCCACAGAATTTCCCAGGCAAGAATACTGGAATGGGTTTCTATTTCCTCTTCTCAGTGGATCTTCTTGACCCAGGGATTGAACCTGCATCAGGCTGCATTGTCTTTACCACTGAGTCACCCAGAACTTGGGTAGTATAGTCATTTTGATAATACTGATTCTTCCAAGCCAAGAACACTTCACTAATGATTTTAAAATAATGTGACTCTTTCTAGCTCTGTATAGTAAGATCACTAGTTACAATGTCATCATACCAGAGTAAACTTGATATAATGTCCTTTTTGCCCAAATTATCATTTGCAACTGAAAGAGACTGTGACTTCCTCCTTGAGGTAATGGTTGATTTCATGTTTGGAGCAGGAAAGATGCAGGTAATGATAGTGTTTTAGCAGAAAACATTTTAATGCAGTTGTGTTAAGAAAGCCAAGAACTAGGCTGAAAGGGCTCATACTAGTCAGATTGTAATAGTTATCAAAATAAGAATAATGATTGCAGTAGATAGCTATATACTGAATTAATAAACTGGCATAAGTCCATAATGATACCACAAATATAAAATATGCATCCAATATTTACTGCTGATATTTTTAATTTAAATCTTTAGGTTTAACTTTTGGTTTAGTATATATTAAGAACTGACTTGTTATCTGGTATTGCAGTTGTAAGGTAAGACAACCATAGCTTTTACACCAGGTATCTTTGATAGGCAGCATCTTAAAAGGAATAGAAAAAGTCACTGTTTTGTGAGTTTGATATCCCAGAGTTCTCCCCTCCTCTTCTAAGAAGCTCCCAAAGCACCTTCTATTAAAGTTTCACTGAGGCTTATTTTAATGTTAAGATGTAAGTATTCCATTTGAAGGTCAATGCCAATGAAACAGATTTGTTCAAAAATAAACCAGAACCTCTTGAGAATCCCACCTAGTGTGCTGTTGGCCTAGAGGTGTGCACTTGGGTAGAAGGTGTCTTTAGGCCTTGTTCATGAGCAAACGACTGTCTAGTCAACATTTGTAGTGAATCCATAAGTACTTTCCCCTATTTCATCAATGTAAAATAAGGTTTAATATTCACCATCATTCTTCACAAAACCTCTGTTGATAACCAGTGATCCATATATTTATGCTGCCTATGAGAAGATTTTCCCCCCAAAGAGCCTAATACTTACAAATGACCAAATTGCCTTGCCTTTTTTTTGGTAATAATAGAAACCTAGACAATTCTAATGAGCCTGCATTCAAATGTTGCTAGATTTTAATGAAACTAG
The DNA here is from genome assembly GCF_032405125.1 of Capricornis sumatraensis. Lineage (NCBI taxonomy): Eukaryota > Metazoa > Chordata > Mammalia > Artiodactyla > Bovidae > Capricornis > Capricornis sumatraensis. The sequence continues at coordinate 96,845,321 of NC_091072.1, forward strand.
ATTTAATGTCTAGACTTATTTTCAAGTGTCCTTGTCATGCTGCATGAGATCCCTAGGCAACTAGTAGCTGGCAGGCAAGCTTCATTTTTAGCAAGTCCACACTCCCATGGTGTTGGAGTTCCCATAGAACTCAGAGTCTCCGCATGACTCTAGCTAGCGTCATTATCTCTTGTGATTTAGTTCAGAAAGCCATGAAGAGCCAGCCCAGTGGCTCGGCAGGTGAGGCCATCACTAGCCCTGTGCTGTGTTGCAACTGCCAGGCACCAGGCTTCCAGAGGTGATGAGGTGGTCAGAACTTTTCTTTCCCCTTTCCAGCCTGCTCACCTCAGCCTACAGATGAGGGAGACTGCAGCAAGTAAAAGCAGTTGGGTTCTTTTATATGAAAACATCAAAACACCAAACAGGAAGTTGAGAGAACCCCATTCTTTGCTATTTAAGCCACAAGCAAGCCTTATTGACACTCCCTAACTATGTGCCTTGCACCAAGTGGAAAATAAACTATAAGTGGTCAGCAAAATACAAAGACCTAAAAGACAGAAAGCAACCAGGCCCATTCTTCTGGGCAAATGATGCAATAAAATCTCTTCTTGAGTATTACAAATAGGTGCTAAGTTACATTATTTCCTGGCAAACGAGATAATATGTTGCCACCAAAGTTGGTAGCTTGAAACAGTCATTTTAGTGTCTCATGGTTTTGGTGGATCAGGAATATAGTAAGAGTTATGGTTATGGTCAAACACCAGCTACAGATGGGACAGTTAAGAACTGAAGAACTCAGGCTGGCTGGACATCTCTCTGTCTCTCTCTTCATGTTGTATCTGCATTTCTCCATGTGGGCTCTTGGTTGGGCTGGTGTGAGCTTCCTCACAACATGACAAGCTCAAAGCAGAAGGGTTCTTTACACTTTAAATACAATACCTGACATGATTTTCATTCTGAACAGCAGAGAGTAATACTTTTGCAGGCATTCTTTAGTCTATATATAAAAATCTAAGCTTCAGTTTAAAAATCTTGAATTAGTTATGTTTGTCTGCTACTGCAACACAGAAACCCTCAGCTCAGCTCCACCTTTTCTGTTTGTATAACCTTGAAAACTTTATCTAACCTCATTAGGCCTAAATTTCCTGAGTTGTAGTTCAGTTCAGTTCAGTCAGTCAGTTGTGTCTGACTCTTTGAGACCCCAAGAACTGCAGCATGCCTGGCATCCCTGTCCATTACCAACTCCCCAAACTCATGTCCATTGAGTTGGTGATGCCATCCAGCCATCTAGTCCTCTGCCGTCCCCTTCTCCTCCTGCTTTCAATCTTTCCCAGCATCAGGATCTTTTCAGATGAGTCAGCTCTTCTCATCAGGTGGCCAAATAATTGGAGTTTCAGCTTTAGCATCAGTCCTTCCAATGAACACCCAGGAATGATCTCCTTTAGGATGGACTGGTTGGATCTCCTTGCAGTCCAAGGGACTCTCAAGAGTCTTCTCCAACACCACAGTTCAAAAGCATCAATTCTTCAGCACTCAGCTTTCTTTATAGACCAACTCTCAGATCCACACATGACCACTGGAAATACCATAGCCTTGACTAGACGGACCTCTGATGGCAAAGTAATGTCTCTGCTTTTTAATATGCTGTCTAGGTTGGCCATTACTTTCCTTCCAAGGAGTAAGTGTCTTTTAATTTCATGGCTGCAGTCACCATCTGCAGTGATTTTGGAGCTCCACAAACTAAAGTCTCTCACTGTTTCCACTGTTTCCCCATCTATTTGCCGTGAAGTGATGGGATCAGATGCCATGATTTTCATTTTCTGAATGTTGAGCTTTAAGCCAACTTTTTCACTCTCCTCTTTCACTTTCATCAAGAGGCTGTTTAATCCTTTTTTGCTTTCTGCCATAGGGTAGTGTCATCTGGATATCTGAGGTTATTGACATTTCTCCCAGAAGTTTTGATTCCAGCTTGTGCTTCATCCAGCCCAGCATTTCTCATGATGTACTCTGTATATAAGTTAAATAAACAGGGTGACAATATACAGCCTTGATGTACTCCTTTCCCAGTTTGGAACCAGTCTGTTGTTCCATGCCCAGTCTGTTGTTCCATCCTCAGTTGTCAATTATAAATAAAAATAGTATCTTATAGAGTTATTGTGAATGTAATACATATTACTCTTAAGAATAATACTATATAACTTGTTTGAATGTACAGGTGAGGAATCCAAGTTTCATGGTACTGTTTCATTATATATGAATATAATAAATGAAGCTTAGAAAGATTAAATAACTTGACCCAGATCATTCTCCCTTGCTTTTCACTTCTCTTCTTTCCTCGTTATTTGTAAAGCCTCCCTGTACAACCACTTTGCCTTCTAGCATTTATTTTTCTTTGGGATGATTTTAGTCAGTGCCTCCTGTACAATGTTATGAACCTCTGTCCATAGTTCTTCAGGTACTCTGTCTACCAGATCCAATCCCTTGAACCTATTCATCACCTCCACTGAATAATCATAGGGGAATTGATTTAGGTTGTACCTGACAACCCAGTGATTTTCCCTGCTTACTTTAGTTTAAGCCTGAATTTTCATATAAGGAGCTGACAATCTGACGAGTTTCTTGGCAGAATTCGGTTAGCCTTTGTTCTGCTTCATTTTAGGCCAAACTTACCTGTTACTCCAGGTATCTCTTGACTTGATTTCCTACTTTTCACTCCAGTCTCCTATGATGAAAATGACATCTTTTTTTGGTGTTAGTTCTATGATGTCTTGTACGTCTTCTTAGAACTGCTCAACTTCACCTTCTTTGGTGTTAGTGGTTGGAGCATAGACTTGGATTACTGTGATGTTGACTGGTTTGCCTTGGATATGAACCAAGATCATTCTGTCATTTTTGAGACTGCACCCAAGTACTGCATTTAGAATGCTTTTTGTTGATTATGAAGGCTATTTCATTTCTTCTAAGGGATTCTTGTCCACAGTAGTAGATATAATGGTCATCTGAATTAAATTCTCCCATTCTCATCCATTTTAGTTCACTGATTCCTAAGATGTTGATGTTACTTTTGCCATCTCCTGCTTGACCATGTCCAACTAATTTTGATTCATGTACCTAACATTCCATGCTCCTATGCAGTATTGTTCTTTATAGCATTGGATTTTACTTTCATCACCAGATACATCCACACTGAACTTTGTTTCTGCTTTGGCCCAGCTGCTTCATTCTTCCTGGAGCTATTAGTAATTATCCTCTGCTCTTCCCCAGTAGCATAGTGGATACCTTCCCATCGGGGGGACTCATCTTTCAGTGTCATATATTTTTGCTTTTTCTTACAGTTCATGGAGCCCTTGTGGTTTGCCATCCCCTCCTCCAGTGGACCATGTTTTGTCAGAACTATCCACTATGACCCATCTATCTTGGGTGACCTTGCATGGCATAGATCATAGCTTCATTGACTTGCTCAAGCCCCTTTGCCACAATAAGGCTGTGATCCATGAAGGAAAATATATGTAGATATATAGATATATAATATATATTGTATGTAATATATATGTAATATATATTATATGTAGATATATAGATATCTATAGATACATATAGGGGCTTCCCTGGTGGCTCAGTGGTTAAAGCATCTGCCTGCAATGCAAGAGACCTGGGTTCGATCCCTGGGTCAGGAAGATCCCCTGGAGAAGGAAGTGGCAACCCACTCCAGTATTCTTGCCTGGAGAATGCCATGGACAGAGGAGCCTGGTGGGCTACAGTCTATGGGGTCACAAAGAGTCAGAAGCAACTGGGTGAATTCAGCCTGCCATAGATACATATACATATACATAGATATATACATACATAATATATAAAATATATGTTATATGTAATATAATCTAATAATATGGTGAGGCCATTCAATATAGTATTTCAATGAACACTAACATTTATATATTTTCTCTATATATACATTACATATTTATGTATGTATACATATATAACATGTACTATATATAATATATATGGTGAGAAAAAATATAAACTTTAGTGTTTGCTGTAATACTAGATTAAAGGTCATCACCACAAAAATGAAATGATAATTATGTAAAAATGTTGGAGGTGTTAGCTAAAAGCTGTGGTGGTCCTCATACTGCAGTATATAAAAGTATCTAATCAACATTGTACTCATCTCACACGCTAGTAAAGTAACGCTCAAAATTCTCCAAGCCAGGCTTCAGCAATACATGAACTGGTTCAATATGTTCAAGCTGGTTTTATAAAAGGCAGAGGAACCAGAGATCAAATTGCCAATATCTGCTGGATCATCGAAAAAGCAAGAAAGTTCCAGAAAATATCAATTTCTGCTTTATTGACTATGTCAAGCCTTTGACTGTGTGGATCACAAGAAACTGGAAAATTCTGAAAGAGACGGGAATACCAGACCACCTGACTTGCCTCTTGAGAAACCTATATGTAGGTCAGGAAGCAACAGTTAGAACTGGACATGGAACAACAGACTGGTTCCAAATAGGAAAAAGGGAACTTCAAGGCTGTATATTGTCACCCTACTTATTTAATTTATATGCAGAGTACATCATGAGAAATGCTGGACTGGAAGAAGCACAAGCTGGAATCAAGATTGCCGGGAGAAATATCAATCACCTCAGATATCCGGATGATACCACCCTTATGGCAGAAAGTGAAGAGGAACTAAAAAGCCTCTTGATGAAAGTGAAAGAGGAGAGTGAAAAAGTTGGCTTTAAGCTCAACATTCAGAAAACTCAGATCATGGCATCTGGTCCCAACACTTCATGGGAAATAGATGGGAAAACAGTGGAAACAGTGTCAGACGCTATTTTGGGGGGCTCCAAAATCACTGCAGATGGTGACTGCAGCCATGAAATTAAAAGACACTTACTCCTTGGAAGGAAAGTTATGACCAACCTAGACAGCATATTCAAAAGCAGAGATGTTACTTTGCCAAGAAAGGTCCGTCTAGTCAAGGCTATAGTTTTTCCAGTAGTCATGTATGGATGTAAGAGTTGGACTGTGAAGAAAGCTGAGTGCCAAATAATTGATGCTTTTGAACAGTGGTGTTGGAGAAGAGTCTTGAGAGTCCCTTGGACTGCAAGGAGATCCAACCAGTCCATCCTAAAGGAGATCATTCCTGGGTGTTCATTGGAAGGAATGATGCTAAAGCTGAAACTCCAGTACTTTGGCCACCTCATGCGAAGAGTTGACTCATTGGAAAAGACTCTGATGCTGGGAGGGATTGGGGGCAGGAGCAGACAGTGATGACTGAGGATGAGATGGCTGGATGGCATCAATGACTTGATGGACATGAGTTTGAGTAGACTCTGGGTGTTGGCGATGGACAGGGAGGCCTGGCGTGCTGCGATTCATGGGGTCACAAAGAGTCAGATATGACTGAGTGACTGAACTGAACTGGACTGAATCAACATGTTGTGGGCCTTAAGCTTACACAGTTCTATGTCAGTTATAGCTCACTAAAAATAATAGAGCTGGAAATTGGAAATAAATTATAAATAGAGGATTTTAGGACTATATCTCAGGACTTTTAAAAAAAGGGTCATCTGTATAATACATAATTATTTATAAATACCCTCTTGGTCAAGTCAAATAGTGGAAAAAAAAATCTGACCATTTCTTTGAGTTTCATCATCTCTATGTTATTTAGCAGCACTATATAAATCAAAACCCCATAGAAGTGAGTCCTGACAGCCACAACGACAAAAGTAATAGCTAACTATCATTGAACATACTTCATGTCACTTTTTTTCAGGCATTATTTTTCAGACATTATTCCAATAGTATTACATATTTCAACTCAAGTTTTACCATAACTCTATGAGGTAAATGACAATAATTATTCAGCTTCTATAGCTGAGGAAACTGAAACAGATCTATTAACTGACATACGAATATCACAAAATTAATGAGTAAGAAATGTGTTTCAAGTATAAACTATTCCACTTTGGTTCCTGCTTTGAATCGTTACATAACAAATTACACCTGGATACAACAGAGACATCTTCAAGCACGAGCAAAGAATAGGACCTCGCTTTAGTCTTCCATTCTGTACTTGGAGGCACAAGTTAATGAAAGTATCACTCCTTATAAACTTGGAGATGACTAACACGGTTCCTTGCCCCTAACTGTGCCTGAACTGCTTTACAATGTGCTTCATCAGTGTGCTCTGTAGAAATCTTGCCTAATCACTGTCTGAGGAGCAATCTTACTGATTCAATGTACATGCCTTTCTCTGAAATCTCCCACAGTTTCTATGTAGCTCAAGTTAAATAAATCTTAGGTCTCTCTAATAAATGACCATAGTGGTTAAACCATGGTTCTAAGATGACCGGTTTTCTAAAAATGTATTCAGACAAGTTTGTAAATTTAAGACTCACAATATCATGGTATCAGTATTCATGTGTATAAGTGCCTGCTTGATTGCATAATTACTAAAGGGTTCATCTAACAGATTTCCAAGTTAATTACCTCCACAAAATATCCAGGGTGGGGATGGAAATATACATGCTTCTGCCTTTGGTGTCCAGTTACCTTATAATTGCATAAGGATATTAAAATGTTTCTTCTAATGGTAAGTGGTACAGTACACACATGCCTACACAATAATAAATTATTTCAGCAGCTCTGAGTGGCCAAAAATAATCATATTAGGACAGATTAACAGGTTTAAGAATGAGAGTACAAAAATTTCCCCCAAAATTACATGCAATAAAAAAAGTCATTTATTACAAAAATTGAGTTTAAATTTAAATTTAGTTCCCTAGAACAGTATAACTGAAACGTTCCTATATGATCTAATCTTAGCCATTCTTCCCATATTACTTAAAATTCCTCTGTAGAGATAGTAATTTAAATCCAAAATATAATGATTAGACAAAAACATAGTGATATTTTTCTTTTTTCTCTTGGAGAACAAATCCATTCCCCCATTTTTTTTCCTGCAAAGAATATTTGGTTTGAAAAACAATGAAACACTGGATTTTTGAAGCTATAAATTTTCTATAATTTATTTATCTTGAATATGAAAACTTAAAAGAGCTGGGGATGCTAGTAACCACAGTGGTGCATGTGCTGTACTGGAAAGTATGTACCCCTCCATAGGAGAACATAACCTTTGCTCACTATCTTCAAGATGCTGTATTTTCCTTCTTCGACTATCTCCTAAAAACATTTCCCAAATTATTGCTCTCTTTTTTTCCCCATTATCTATCAATATTTATCACATCCTGGAAATGTTTTATGGTATTCTCTCAGGGCTGTGTTTTTATTTTAAGGTATTAGCTTTGTGTACCTATGACTGCTCTTAAAGTCCCTAGAAGTCTGGTCTATTTATCTCTCTAAAACCCTGTATTGAAAAGAGAGGTTTTCCTATCAAAGCAGGCTGTAGTCTCCTTAGGAATATTGCATTTTTGAATTGTCATTAGTTTAACATGTGTGAGACATGGCTTCCTTTTCCAGATTAGCCTCTGTAATACTTTATTGTAAAATAAGAGAACTTGCTTAACCTTTCCATTATTAATGACTTACATTAGGCCTCACTCATCTGTATGGCAAGAAACAAACCAACAGCAAGCCTCTTATAACTACTCCAACCAAAGGAGCATCATTTGATCAAAACTTAATTCTTAGACATTGTGATATTGTATATCTACCTGATTTAAAAAAAAAAAAAAAAGAGATGTGGTATATTATTCAGTCCAGCTAGTCATATGGTATTTTCTGGGGGGTGCTCTTTAATATCCCTTGTAGTTTTTAATCACTAGGGCATACCTTATGGGTTCATAATTATAAGTTGAGGTTAAATTAGGAGCAGTGTTGCCCTTGCTCCATGAAGGTAAACAGCTTTAGCAAGCTTGATAGGTCTACTACCCTTTTACAACAGAGACAACACTTAACAAATCTTCCCCTAAGAAGGGTTAAAAAAAATCTGTTGATTATCTATAGATTATACTTCTGAACTCCCAAAAATGTGGTACAAATAATCGCTCTTCAATAATCTTTCTTTTCTGTCTCATATATGGACAGAATTACCCAGATGAATTACTCATTTGATAAGTGCTAAGCATGAGGGAATTTGTTGTAGTGAAAACAGCAGATTGAAATTGACCTTCACATCTCACTCCGATTTAGCTCATTGGCAAGATACTTGGGATTAGGAATCTGTTTCCCCAGCAGGATAAATTTCATTTAAATTTAGCTTCCCACAAGACCAGTGGCTATATGTCAATAACAGGAAGTAAGGTGTCTGGTTCTAACTACCCATTCACTCCCAAGTTCTGCAGGTGTCTGGCAGCTGGCTTACCTATCAACTCTTAGCAAACAGTTTGATAACATGCAGTATGCTTATAGACTGATGGCAAGATTGAAGTTGCTCTTGCCTCAAGAAATTGGGAGAACAATATGGATAGATATGTAGTCTTCCCTTAGAAACATAATCCACAGTATGTGCAGAAGAATAAATAAAGAAATGGTGCTTCTTACAAACACTGGAAAATCTTGATTGTGTTTCATTGGAGAATAAACTTTGCACATACTAGAAAGTAAATAAACGCTGCTGATTTGGGGTTATCCATGTATAATGTTAAAAGTGGTGCCACTTCAATTCATATCTTATTTCACATGTTTCCGGGTTATTTCCTGGCTCCCAGACAATGTTCATGCACAAAATGGAAAATCCAATTAATATTAATATAGAATATAGAATTATATAAACTACTGGAAAAAGTTAAAATAGGCTTTGGGTGGTCCATATATCTGATCCCACACATAGACATAGAAAATTTAAAGTTTGTTTTTTTTTTTAAGTTTTGCCAAAAAATATGGAAAGGTTTAAGAATATGTAAAATTTAAGAATGCATATCAATCATTTCCTTTCTTAAGTGTGTGTGTATATATACATCTGTGCATATGTATATGCACACATATGTATACTGTGTGGGTGTATGTATGTATGTGTTTTAGAAGTGAAGTGAAGTGAAGTGAAGTTGCTCAGTCGTGTCCAACTCTGTGACCCTATGGACTGTAGCCTACCTGACTCCTCCATCCATGGAATTTTCCAGGCAAGAGTACTGGAGTGGGTTGCCATTTCCTTCTCCAGGGGATCTTCCCGAACCAGGGATCAAACCCGGGTCTCCCACACTACAAGCAGACACTTTACCATCTGAGCCACCTGGGAAGCCCTATAAAATGTTCTGGAATTTTAAAATTACATAAATATGTTATTGCTTTGAAGCAAGAACTGAGGGTAGGTCTCTCTCCACTAGGAACTCACCTAGAAATGTCTGCTATATTTGAAAACTGTTGTCTTAATTTTTATATACTCAACATATATGTGACTAAGATGTAACAAAATTGGGTCCTAGGTATTTTCCTAGTATCAATTATATTCTCTTGACTGTGATATATTTTCAAGTAATTTGAGTAAGTTAACAGTTTTATTAAAAATAAACATTACTGACATTGTTTTAAATAATACATTATTATGTATATATATTTACTTTTAAAAATAGACTTCCAAAATTGATAATTGTCCAAGGAGTTTTGAGAAACAGTTTTAGATGGTTTTGGCCAACACAAAGAGACACAAGTGCTGGCCAGTTTAGCCTTGGCCAGAAAAAAACAATCATCAGTGTCCCTGAAAGACTTCTATTCTCAATCTTCTCCATGTAGTCTTTCTAAACTCACCAAAATCTATTAAAGTCTAGATATAAATTCAAGCACAAACTAAAACATTATTTTGTCTACAGACCAAATATAAAAAGTGAGATTTGTGCTGATCAACATACTGAAAAGAAAGGTCATAGAGGCCACCTAAAGATTTTTATTTTACTGAAGTACAGTAAATAGTAATACAATTATATTGAAATATAATGACACAAATTGCAAACTAGGAGCATTATGTTAACTCTGATGGCTCCTGTAATTTTATTCATTGTTCAGTAAAATTTATTAACATGGATTTTGTGTGTGTGTGTATAATTATCTCACAATAGAAGCTAATAAGACAAGAAATCACTAAAGATGTTTGAAACTCATTTTCTTGTTTACTACCTCATTAAATTCAGTAAAACCCATATCTTAATTATTTTGTTTTTCTATTTTTCAAATCTGTAGATAGATTTGGCACTTGACCAGTTGAAAACATGCACTGTTGAAGGAAAAATGTAGAGTATATACTCTTTTATTTAATTTTTTAAAAAATTTTGTTAATTTATTTTTAATTAGAGGATGATTGCTTTACCATATTGTATTGATTTCTGCTGTACAATGTGAATCAGCATTAAATATACATATGTCCCCTCCTTCTTGAATCTCCCTCCTGCTGCCCCTCATCCCACCCCTCTAGTTGCCACAGAACATTGGGTTGAGCTCCCTGTGTTACACAGCACTAGATATTTATTTTGCATATGGTAATTTATATGTTTTAGTGCTATACTCTCTCAATTTATTGGATTAAATATTAATATAATACATATGTGAATTTTTATGCAGTTATCTTTTTCCATACAAACTCATTAGACATTTCTGTATAGAAAGAAATGACACATTTTTCTGGAATAAACACTGACAATTTAAAAGTTGTCATTAAGAACTTAATATCAGGGACTGCTGCTGCTACTGCAGCTGCTAAGTCACTTCAGTCGTGTCCAACTCTGTGCGATCCCAGAGATGGCAGCCCACCAGGCTCCCCTGTCCCTGGGATTCTCCAGGCAAGAACACTGGAGTGGGTTGCCATTTCCTTCTCCAATGCATGAAAGTGAAAAGTCAAAATAAGTTGTTCAGTCATGTCCGACTCATAGTGACCTCATGGACTGCAGCCTACCAGGCTCCTCTGTCCATGGGATTTTCCAGGCAAGAGTGCTGGAGTGGGGTGCCATTGCCTTCTCCAATATCAGGGACTATTAGATGCTAAATATACAAACATAAATTATTAAGATCCTTTATTTAGAAGGACCTAAACAGCAGTGTGTATGGTAAGGGATGACAGTCACATAGAGAAACATTTCAGTGTGCAGTGTTAAGTGTGATGGTTTTGATGGAACATAACAATACTTAGAGGAAGCAATATTGTATATAAACAATATTGTATAATATACAACTGTAGTACAGTTGTATACAATTGAAATGACAATTATACATTGAAGGACTCTGTTACTAGCTGGAATGAAAGAGGTAGGATGGTTAATTAGGTTCTGAGTGCAAATCCACATTATATGAACTTTATTTGAAATAGAGTTCTGAACTCTTTGGGATAAGAAATGGGTAGATGTCCAATATCTTGGTTTTCCTATTACCTGTCTCATCTCTGGTCATCCACTTCTCTCGAGTCAGAGTTTAGGGGTTCATAATCTAAAAACGAAGATCACAGCATTCAGTTCCATCACTTGGCAAACAGATGGGGAAACAATGGAAACAGTGACATACTTTATTTTCTTGGGCTCCAAAATCACTGCAGATGGTGACTGCAGCCATGAAATTAAAACACACTTGCTCCTTGGAAGAAAAACTGTAAAATCTTAGCATATTAAAAAGCTGAGATATCACTTTGACAACATAGCTCCATCTAGTCAAAGCTATGGTCAATAGTCATGTATGGATGTGAGAATTGGACTATAAAGAAAGCTGAGCACCAAAGAACTGATGCTTTTGAACTGTGGTGGAGAAGACTCTTTGAGAGGCCCTTGGACTGCAAGAAGATTGAAACAGTCCATCCTAAAGAAAATCAGTCCTGAATATTCACTGCAAAGACTGATGCTAAAGCTGAAGCTCCAATACTTTGGCCACCTTATGCTAAGAACTGACTCATTGCAAAAGACCCTGATGCTGGGAAAGATTGAAGGGGAAGGAGAAGGGGACAACAGAGGATGAGATGGTCGGATGGCATCATCAACTCGATGGACGTGAATTTGAACAGCTCCAGGAGCTGGTGATGGCCAGGCAAGCCTGACATGCTGCAGTCCATGGAGTCCATGGAGTCACAAAGAGACAAAGAGTCAGACATGACTGAGTTACTGAACAACAACAACAAATTTTCTTCAAAAGCTTACAGAGGTATTCTGTAAAATGATATATATATCATATGATATATATCATATGATATATAAAATTATATGATATATGTATGATATATAAAATGTCCAATATTTTAAAAAATTAAGTGTAAGATGCAAAAGTCTTCAGCATAGTAAAATTCTGAAAGACATGAAAGTAAGTAAATTAGGAACTTATAATTCCCCCAGCAACTCTAACTCAGCCCCTGTGCACAGACGGAGCTTTTTGGCACTGCATATGTACTGTAACTTGTGTGTATTTTTATATATACTATATGTAGCTTACCACAGACATCTTCACTCTGGGAACCATGAACTGAAATTTTCTGACCCCTGTGAATTAATTATAAATTTCTTAAAAAAAATCATAGTAACATAGCTTTTAGCAAATGCTTTCTTTTTCTTGCTTTATTTTCAAAGTATATGAGGAAAATAGTGGTATTGATTCTCAGAGAAATAAATGCATGAGATAGTTTTGAGTAAGTGCAGATTCATGAACTTACATTTTAGAACTGCCTGACATAAGACATAAGTTCACTCAGGGGCCCAGTAACTTGTTTTAATAAAATAGTCATAAAACTACATGCTTTATGACAATAGTATCTTGTTCTCTAATATTTTGAGCCCCCAATACAGCAATAATAATACCCCTTGGGTGTGTGCATGCTAAATTGCTTCAGTCGTGTTGACTTTTTGCAACCCTATGGACTGTAGCCCTCTGGGCTCCATGCCCTCCTCCAGGAGATCTTCCCTACCCAGGGATCAAAACCACATCTCTTATGTCTCCTGAATTGGCAAGCAGAGTCTTTACCACTAGTGCCACCTGGGAAGCCTGAAAATAACCCTTACTCTTTAGCTAAAAGAGATGTGGTAGAATCTGCACAACTATTTATCTGTGAAATTTGTCTTTTTTTTTTTTTTAATCTTCATGGATATAAAGTGGACTATGAGACTCGAGGAGAATTTTTATTGAGAATTCTCTTTCTTAAAAGCCCAGGTTGAATTTTTAGAGTGTAGTATACCTCCAATATATAATCTGGATGGTGTTGGAATGCTTTGTTCTCCTGGACTGAAAACTATTATCCTTTTGGCTGGCCAGGATTATGACTTGGCCATGCAACTCAGGAAAGTAACCTGATACTGAGTGTGATACTAAAATGGTTCTGTCTTATTTGCTCACACTGAAGACTAGAAACACTGCTGCAGGGATGTTTTGGTGTCTGTTTAATGACCATCTCTTTGTGGAGAATATTGAAGATTCCTGATTTGTACCATTCATCAATTCCCATGATATAAATACTCCCACCACTGTTGATTTCAGGCTATGAGTGCATGGTTAACCAACTTACAGAATTCTTAAAAGTTTAGCACCTAGCTCTTATGACCCACTATCTACTGTTCCTAGCATGCCGCTGAACTGCTGTCTCATGCAAAGATCTGTTTTTAAATAGCATAATTTTAAACCAACTTGATGCCATAGAGAACATCTGCTGAAAGCAATACAACATCTGATTTGGTCTCATAGGCCTTGTTCATCCAGTATTAGCAAATTGCTAATTTCTTCGTTTAACATACTAGAATATTTAAAACTCCAAGAAAATGTCCAGTTGTATGTCTGTTTGGACTTTCAGGGTGCTGTAGTATCCAGAATACTGTAGTATTCTGTAGTCCAGAATTTAAATTGTTATTTAAATTCTACCTGAGTGAATATTTTATTAAAAATAAATCATGAATTCCCCTGTAATGACTACAAAATATGAACATTCTTTATGAGTGTAGCCATTCTGAAGGTAGAACCCAGATCAGATTCATCTCTATAATCTAGTTGACATCAACATATGTTTTAAAAAATAATGTTCTCAATAAATTCATTCCGTTCTGAATAAATGAATAAATTAAGGAATGAGTAAACAACAGTGATCATGCTCTTTGCCATTTTGACAAGCAAACCTATGATAAGGAATAAGAATATACTTGCACAATAAATGTGAAATCATTGATTTTTCATTTCACCATTCTGACAGGAAAACAAATTTAATCTCTGATCTTTTATTTGTTTACAAAATGAAGAATAATTTGAAGTCTGTAGACACTATAGTGGTAAAGGCATTTGTAAATAGAATTTGAACAGGCTAAGGACTTATTGATTTAGTAATTACAGCTTTGTTACAGTAGGTGGAACTGAAGGTCTCCACACTAATGCTGTGTGATGAAGAACAGTGGGAAAGTAGACACAAACATTGTTAAATAGGAGTCTATCTTTCAGTCCTTCATGTATAGGGTATTCCATTAAAATTTCAGTGAGCTATGCACATAATTAGACATTCCTGCTGTCACAAAGAATTTCCTTTATGAACACTCTGATGCACCTTGACATGGAAAGCTCAAGCTGGCTGGCTTGCCTCTAAATAAGGATCTGCTGACTAATTCACATTAACCTCTCTCGCATTTCTAATAGGTTCAGAGAGACTCCTTTTTAACAAGCAGCTTCTGAAAATAAGAGATGCCCCTGTTTCAGATACTACTTCTCAATGGAAGGATTTTGGAAATGTCAGGAGGAATTTCTCATTTCCACAATGGTTGTCATTTCATTCCATGTGGTGGGACACAGAGATGGGATGGGTAGGACTGCTAAACATCCTTGAACATATAGGATATTCTTGCTCAGTAAATAATTGACCTGCCAACAGTGTAGATAATGTCTGTGGTAACCAGCTTCCAAGATGGCCACAGAGAGCCCCACCTCATGATATTTACAAATGTGTTTCCACTTCACATTATACCTGGATTGATCTGAGTGATCAGTAGAATGTGGCAGAAAAATTGGTATGTCACTTCCAAGATTAGGTCATAGTATACACTGCCTTCTGTCTTGGATGTATATTCTCTCTTTCTTATACCTTGCTCTGAAGGAATCCAGCTGTCCTTTCACAGGATATTCAGGCTGCCTAAGGTGAGGTCCACAAGGCAAGGACCTAATGTCTGTAGCCAGTAGGTAATCAGGCAGTAAAGTGTACTAACAGCAATATGAGTGAGCGGGGAAAGCTGCCTTTCGGTCCCAGTGGAGTGTTCATATGACCACCATCCCATCCAGCAGCTGTATGGCAATTTCATGCAAGACCCTGAACTAGAATCAGTTGAGCTAAGCCACTCCCAGATTCCTGACTCTGAGAAACTTTCTGAGATAAATGATTATTTATTTAATCTGATAAATTTTGAGATGATTTTTTATGCAACATTAGATAACTAATACAATGTCCCTGATGACAGGTCTGGCGGCAAATATTTTATTGATTTATCTGAAAAATCACATGTATATGAGTAATTAGTCTAATTGTATTTCGTACTGAACCCAAAATACTTCCTCCTGACCAGTAAAATTTTGATTCTTTTAATGTGATCTTACAAGGTCCATACAATCAAACCTATGGTTTTTCCAGTAGTCATGTACTGATGTGAGAGTTGGACCATAAAGAAGACTGAGTGCCAAAGAATGGATGCTTTTGAACTGGCGTGTTGGCGAAGACCCCTGAGAGTCCCTTGGACTGCAAGGAAATCAAACCAGTCAATCCTAAAGGAAATCAACCCAAAGTACTCATTGGAAGGACTGATGCTGAAGCTCCAATACTTTGGCCACTTGATGTGAAAAGCCAACTCATTGGAAAAGACCCTGATGCTGGGAAAGATTGAGGGGAGGAGGGGAAGGGGGCAACAGAGGATGAGATGGTTGGATGGCATCACTGACGAGATGGACATGAGTTGGAGCAAGCTAAGAGGATAATGAAGGACAGGGAAGCCTGGCGTGCTGCAGTCCGTGGGGTCACAAAGAGTTGGGCATGATTTAGTGACTGAACAACAACAACAGTGCCTACCTGACACATTGTATATGTTCAATTAATATTTATTGAGTGAATGAAAGGAATTATACTGTATTAGTTTTCATGGGTGGCAATTATAAAGTAACACGACTGAATGGCTTAAACAACAGAAATGCATGGTTTCTTATTTCTGGAGGCGAAAAGTCTGAGATCAAGGTGTCTACAGAGCTGGTTCCTTCTGAGGGCTCTGTTCCAGGCCTCTCTTCTTGCCTTAAAGATGTCTGCCTTCTTCCTGAATCTGTCCACATTATCTTCCTTCTGTGCCTGTCTCTGTGTCCAATTTCCCCTTTTAATAAGGACATAAGCCAAACTGTATTAGGGGCTACTCTAAGGCCTACTTTAACTTAGTTACATCTGTAAAGACCCTATCTGCAGATAAGATTATGTTCTGAGGCACTAGTTAGAATTTCAACGTATGATTTCTGAGGGGACATAATTCAACCCCAAAAATACATCTCTGTGTTAACCTTACATCTGTGCTAATGTTAAATATACATCAATGTGTTATCTCCTTGTCCAGGAGATAGTGAAGGACAGGGAAGCCTCTTGTGCTGCAATCCATGGAGTCACAGAGTTGGACACAACTTAGCGACAGCAATGTGTTAATGGCTTTCTTTTTAATTTTTCTGTATTTTTCAAATTTTAAATAATGAAAATGGTTATACATTTATTATCCAAAGGTATAATAAATATATATATTTTAATTTTCATCAAGCAACATATGCCAGGGGGGAAAAAATCAAATTGTACAAAAAATATTTTTTTTAATAAATAAAAATAGAGTTTCTCTGATTAAATAGAACAGTTATTCTCAATTCTGGCTGTACTTTAGAATTTTCCAGGGGTCATTTAAAAGAAATTTATGCCTATTCCCACTAGTGACCAATTTAACGGGGATCTCTGATGATGATTTCTGAGTATGTTTATTTTTTTAGAGCTGTCTGGGTGATGTGAATATGAAGCCAGCACTGAAAATTGCTAGCTAGAAGGCAGTCTAAATTGGAGGATTTGTGGAAGTTGATGTGAAAAGCTAGGTTGGGGGTGGATGGTGAATAACCTAGTGTCTTCTAATAAGACTTTTGGACAAGATCACAGTTGTAAGCCTAGATCATCAAATAGATTACTTATACTGATACTTCTCATTCAGTTGTGAAATAAAGAAAGTATTTGAATAAGATCAGTAAGAATCAGTTATGAGAAGATTTTACTTGTGCTAAATTCCTCATTCCTTTATGGTAGGACTTTCTCAAATGGGAGTCTAGGGACATATGTAATCTTCTGATTTACCTCAGATTTATTTTCTAGTTTTGTGCTTGCATTTTTGTTATAATCACACAAATATATATATTTTGTAATCACCTGGATGGCTGTGCTGTAAATAAGTATCATATCATTGTACATAGGATTATATTGGAACCGAGCAAAACTACTACATTTATCAAGGCTAACATGAACGGAAGAGAGGCAGATGCACAGATTCATTAAAGGCCAGGTGGCACAAAAGAGCATGACATGGAAAAGCAAGTTCTATGTGGTTCAAAGAGAGAGAAAGGTGGAGAACAGAGGTATCATATAGTCAAACATGGTTAAGGCAGGCGAACCCCAAATAATCTACGCTGCTAGCGGTCAACTGCATATTCACATTGTGAGCAATGATTATTAGGACTAAGTAACATCTTAGTCACATTCACTTCAGCTCCATTTTCATTCTGTATTTTTCTTTGCATATATTCTTATTTACTTTGTTTTTATGCTATTTGACAGCTATGGCATGCTTTAGACCGTAAAGCATCTGCCTGCAACGCGGGAGACCTGGGTTCAATTCCTGGGTTGGGAAGATCCCCTGGAGAAGGAAATGGCAATCCACTCCAGCACTCTTGCCTAGAAAATCCCATGGACAGAGGAGCCTGATAGGCTACAGTCCATGGGGTCGCAAAGAGTTGGACATGACTGAGAGACTTCACTCACTCACTCATGCCTAATTTTATATTTAAAAAAATGCATATGCCAACACTCATTTTTCAGAAACACATATGTACTTATATATTTTAAATAGAAATAAATCTATTCAAAAGTAATTTTAAATATAAGCAACAGATTTTACATTTTTTAAAATATATATAACCAGTTTTTTAAATATTGCTTTAGAGATAGGGAACTGAAATTATGGAAGTAATAATACAGAAGATAAAATTGAAGATTCTGAATAGTAATGAACCTCCATCATTTGTTAGTTTTGTAAACTTTGTAAAGCATTTAATTTCTGTGAATGTTGGTATTTGGTCTACAATTTAAGTGTACTTTTCCTGAAAGGTTATGCCTATGATTTTGTGAATATTAAATGAGGTCACTCACATTAAAGGGGCCAGAAATTAGTAGGTATTTGATAAACATTGGCTTTCCTGGTAACTCAGTTGGCAAATAATCTGCCTGCCAGTGCAGGAGACCCATGGGTTCAATCTCTGGGTTGGGAATTCCCCTGGAGAACGACATGGCAACCCACTCCAGTTTTCTTGCCTGGGAAATCCCATGGGCAGAGAAGCCTGGTGGGCTATCATTCATGGGGTCTTGAGAGTCGGACACAACTTAGCAACTAAAGCACTACCCCCAGATGATGGAAAAATGATATAATGGTTGGGGCAAATCTTATAAGTACTATGAAACTATTTGCAATAACATACTCTGTGTGTGTGTGAGAAAGAGAAATATGTTCAGTGTGGCAGCAAAATACCATGCTAGGAAACCTCCTAAAGCCTTAAAGCACTTACCTCCTGTCATCTACAGCCTATTAATCTCCTGACAATACCAAGAAGAAGTGGAGGGGGCTAGTGATTGAATGGGGAGTATTCAGGCAAGAGGGCCCTGTGTAGGGGCCAAAGCCTGCACGTGGCTTTGGTCTTTTGGTCTTAATAACTTTCCGTTACACACACTTCCTTTGGCACCAGTGAAACGAGGTTTGATTTATTTTTGATGGATCTTCTCCACGATGGAACTCTATTGCTTTCAAAGCTGTTGCTGCAGCAACACCTGAAGTGATTTTTATCACTGCCATAAAAACATTAAATGATTTCAGGTGCCAGAGACCTTTTTCAGGTTTTGCTGTTTGATAAGTGAAGTCAGTTGTTAAAAAATGTTTTTCAGCTGCTTTAACTTTTGACATGCCCTAGAAAATCTATATTCTGTACCTAACAGGATGTTTCATGATTTGTAAATATGGGTAAACACTGACAGATTGAGACTTGTGAGATATCTGTGATATTCTTTATAGAATAAGCAAAATGTGTTACTGTCTGTTGTTGTTTCTTTTTTTGTTGTTGTTGTGCTTGGCTTTCATGTGATTTTTAACAGATTCTGTTGATAAGGAGGTTGTGGGAAGATCACGTGTGTTCTGTTTTTCACTCTCAACTTAGAGAATTAAAGGTTAATTTTAAAAGTACATCCCTCACTGATTAGCAATTATAGCTAAATCAGCTAGGCAGAGGAGCTTTATTTGACTCTAATTTTAATGTCCCCTGGCACTGCTTGGTCAGTGTTCTACTGAGGTAGGTTATATAGTGTCTCTCCAAATCAGATCACCTTCTAGAGAATGATAGTACAGATGAGTGCCAAAGGTATATAGTTAAAGAAAGCTATCCATATCAGGACCACACAAGAAGAGTTGCAGTCACTTCTGAACTCATTGTAGGCTCAGATGTAAGACATTGAGGGCTAATATTTAAAAAGAATTTGTCTTGAAGAGAATTAAATCAACTTTGTGATAAAGAGAGCCTTTCTGGGGAAGTTGGCCTGAAATCTACAGGCTTCCATGAATAGCTATCATTATTTCTTAATATTCCAATAAATTACAATGTAACTCACTGAAAAATTATACTCCAGGCATGACTACATCTTCTGGTTTTTTACTCTCAAATTCCCAGATCCAAAAGGTAACAGTATAAACAAAATCTGTGTAGCTTTGAAATCTTAATTCACCTATTTTGGAGTAATTCCTTGAAAATTTGTGTGGAAATATTGCAGGGTCCATTGTGTGTGTGTGTGTGTGTGTGTGTGTGTGTGTGTGTGTGCATGTGTATGTGTGTATAAGATAAAACACTTGGGAATTGGATCAGTCATATATGTGCATTGAAAAGGATAATGTGAGCAAAATACTGAAAACAGAAACTGTCCTAGGAAATATAAACTTTAAGGTAATTAGAGATCTGATAACATAGCTGGGCATATTTTAATGTGCTTATATGCAGCTTCTGAGAGTTTGGAAATTAATCATAGAGGCATGATTTCTATTTCTATATGCAATAAAGCCACAGTTATTTCCCATCTTGCATTTTGCTCTCCTCCTAGAGCATGACAAAAAAAAATAGAGCTACCTTCTATTATTTTTATTTTATTTTTTTTCAAGAAACTATTAAGCACATGGCAAAAACATGCCAAAAAGTGTTATGGATAAAGAAACAACTACCATGACACCAAATGGCTCAAATCATAAAGGGATAGGGGCTTTATTTTCTGCAGAAAGACTGTGTCAACATTTAACAAACTTACAGTGCTCTTACAATACTTACTATAGATTTAGGAAGGGATACTGATGCTGGGAAGGATTGAAGGCAAAAGCAGAAGAAGGTGACAGAGACGGTTGGATGGCATCAGTGACTAAATGAACATGAGTTTGAGCAGACTTGGAGATAATGGACAGTTCAGTTCAGTCACTCAGTTGTGTCCGACTCTTTGCAACCCCATGAATTGCAGCACGCCAGGCCTCCCTGTTCATCACCAACTCCCGGAGTTCACTCAAACTCACATCCATCGAGTAGGTGATGCCATCCAGCCATCTCATCCTCTGTCGTTCCCTTCTCCTCCTGCCCCCAATCCCTCCCAGCATTAGAGTCTTTTCCAATGAGTCAACTCTTTGCATGAGGTGGCCAAAGTACTGGAGTTTCAGCTTTAGCATCATTCCTTCCAAAGAAATCCCAGGGCTGATCTCCCCCAGAATGGACTGGTTAGATCTCCTTGCAGTCCAAGGGACTCTCAAGAGTCTTCTCCAACACCACAGTTCAAAAGCATCAATTCTTCAGTGCTCAGCTTTCTTCACAGTCCAACTCTCACATCCATACATGACCACTGGAAAACCCATAGCCTTGACTAAGCGGACCTTTGTTGGCAAAGTAATGTCTCTGCTTTTGAATATGCTATCTAGGTTGGTCATAACTTTCCTTCCAAGAAGTAAGCATTTTTTAATTTCATAGCTACAATCACCATCTGCAGTGATTTTGGAGCCCCCAAAATAAAGTCTGACACTGTTTCCACTGTTTCCCCATCTATTTGCCATGAAGTGATGGGACCAGATGGCATGATTTTCATTTTCTGAATGTTGAGCTTTAAGCCAGTTTTTTCACTCTCCTCTTTCACTTTCTTCAAGAGGCTTTTTAGTTCCTCTTCACTTTCTGCCATAAGGGTGGTGTCATCTGCATATCTGAGGTGACTGATATTTGCCCCGGCAATCTTGATTCCAGCTTGTGCTTCTTCCAGCCCAGTGAAGGACAGGGAAGCCTGATATGCTGGAATCCATGGGGTCTCAAAGAGTCAGATATGACTTAGTGACTGAACAACAACAACAACAACATGTCTTCTACACCAGTGAACACAAACA
Organism: Capricornis sumatraensis; assembly: GCF_032405125.1. NCBI lineage: Eukaryota > Metazoa > Chordata > Mammalia > Artiodactyla > Bovidae > Capricornis > Capricornis sumatraensis. Next base: position 96,866,911 of record NC_091072.1, read on the forward strand.
TATAACAGACCAAGAGAGAATTTTCTATCCAAATTTCCAATACATATCTGAGGAATAATGGTTGGTTTCTCCAGAGAAAGAGTTTAAGAGATGTGCCTTAATTCCTTCTTACCTAGTGGAAACCCTGCGCTGATAAACTATGCTCTGCTGGAATGGAAAACATGCTGCATCAGAGCTGCTTTTTAAAGTGGCCATAGTATTTGCAGCACAGAATGTCCACAACTAATACTTACAGAATGCAGTGATCTCAATAGTAAACGATAAAATGAGTAAAAAATGTTAATTTGCTTATGTTGATATGACCCAGGTGTGAATGAAAACTATATGAGCCTAAAAAAAAAAGAAACAAAACTTTAGTTGTATCTCAGGAATTACCATTTTTCATTGACTTCTTTTGATAATATGGATGTTTGTCAGACCAGTGTCATGCAAAAAATAGAACAAATAGATAATGAATATGAAAATTTAAATCATTATTAGTAACAGTACAAGGCAAACTAAACACTGCAGGATATTTAATCAGTAATGTGTAAGATAATGAAATAGTCCCTCAATGTGAAAGGAAAAAGCAAAAGGAAAAATAGTACTGAGCTAAGTTAGTCACTTAAATTGTAAATTAGAAGGAAAAATTCATGTTTCTAATGTAACATAAAAATAGGACCGAAGAAAAAAAATAGAATTGTATTAAAATGAAAATCCAGTTAAAGACTGAAAGGAACCAAAATAAAGCAGAGAAAATAATTAAAAGGAACACTTAATGAAGTGACATTTTAAAATCTCATGAATAAAGATTAATCTCATAGGAGTTTAGACTTTTGAAAAGTTGAAAAAAAGCTCACATGTTAAAATACAAAAATTAGGTTGAGATTAACATATTCAATGACATTAAATGCCTTCAGAGAAAGAAGGAATGGCTATAGAATCTTGAGGAAAAATATTGTCAACTGTACTTCTATGACAAGTCTAATTGTCATTATTATTTTTAGTCATAATGAAAAAGAAAATATATGCATACATGCATACATATATGAAGATAAATAAATGAAGGTGTTCTGAAGCAAAAGCCAAGATTATAATTACCATGCATGTTATTTTCTGGGGAAACTAAAAGCTGCTCTAGTTAACTCTTTTGGTGTTGCAAATTTGTGGTAAAATGGATTAAAAGGTCTTGTCTGTGTGGTCACCATTTGGAGGTCTTTCATGCAATTGCAATTAAGTGTCAGCAGAGTATAGCATGCCTCAGCTAGGTGTTCAAAATTACTCATTGATATGTTGCACAGTTTATGCTCCCTGACTCACCTGGACTCTCAGTTAGAGCAGCTGTATATGACTTCATTAGATGACTGGGCTTCTTGCAGCTCGGTATCTCAATTTGAAGTGAGGACATCTTCAAATGCATTTGGAGAACCAATGTTCTAAAAGATTAAGGCAGAAGCAAAAAGGATTTTCCTAAACTAGTCTTGTAAGTCATCCAGCATCCATTTAACCTCTCAAAAGTCAAAAAAATTAAAAAACCCATGTACCCCAATATTCATAGCAGTATTATTTACAATTGCCAGGATATGGCAGCAACTTGTGTCCATCAACAGGTGAATGGGTAAAGATGTGCTGTGTGCATACAGTGAAATACTACTCAGTCATAACAGAGAATGGAATCTTGCCATTTGTAGCTACATGGATGAACTTGTATGACATTATTCCAAGTGAAATAAATCAGAGAAAGAGAAATGCTATATATCGCTTATATATGAAATGTAAAAAATATGACTAACTAGTTAATATAACAAAAAAGGAGCAAACTCATGGTTACCAGCTTGTGGCGAAGGGGCTCTCTAGGGGTGGGTGAGTGAAAGGCACAAACTACTGAATATTAGGCTAGAGGATAAATTGTACAATGCGGGAAACACAGCCAGTATTGTGTAATGATTATAAATGTAAAGTGATCTTTAAAATTGTGCAAATTTTTTTAAAAAAGGAAAATAAATCCTTTTTATTCATGTGTAAAATAACAAAGAACTTGAAACCAATTTTAATCCACATAGTATCATTATTACTCAGGCTAATTGAAAGATTAGGTGACTTAATCACACCATACACCAATTAAAACAAAGCAACTGTAAACACAAAGATTTAGGAGTTGAAAAGAAAATTAAGGCAATAATCATAGATTGCTTAGGGAAGAGCACCTAGGTCAGCAATACATCTCAAAACTTGGAGTGCTTGCTCAAACAGTATCCAGTGAAAAATATAGATGAATAGCTTTAACTTATTTCATTTTAAAATAAAAATAAAGTGGGACTTGAAAGCAAATCAATAAATGGAAATACACAAACAACAATTTGTATATTTGCAAATCACACAGATGTTTGTAAATCTGATAAGAGGTCAATATCCAAGAAATTTGTACAACTCAGAAAAAAAAAAAAAGGACAAATAACCCAATTAAAATAGCCAACAGGCACATGAAAAAAATGGTTAACATCACTAATCATTAAGGAAATACAAATCCAAACCACAATAAGATACTGCCTCACACATGTTACAGTGGCTGCCATCAAACAGTCTAAAGATAATCAGGGTTTACAAGGAGGAAGAAAAAAGGGAACCCAAGTATACCATTGGGACTTCCCTGGTGACTCAGACGGTAAAGCGTCTGTCTGCAATGCGGGAAACCCGGGTTCGATCCCTGGGTCGGGAAGATCCTCTGGGGAAGGAATTGGCAATCCACTCCAGTACTATTGCCTGGAAAATCCCATGGACAGAGCAGTGTGGTAGGCTACAGTCCATGGGGTTGCAAAGAGTCGGACACGACTGTGCAACTTCACTTTCACTTTCAAGTATACCATTGGTGGGAATGTAAATTGGTACAGCCATTATGGGAAAAAATATAGAAATCCTTTTAAAAATTAAAAATAAAACTGTCATTTGATCCAGCTATCTCATTTGTGGATATATATCTGAAGGGAGTAGAATAGGTATCTCAAAGAGATATCTGCACTCCCATGTTCATTGCAGCATTATTCACAGTAGCCTAACTAATGGAAGGTGAGTGGACAAATGAGATGTGATGTATATGAAAATGCAATGGAAAGCTATTCAACCATTGAGAAGGAAATCCTTCTCAAATTGCCATTTGTGACAATAAGGAACCTGTAATACATTAGGTTGGGTGAAACAAGCTAGACACAGAAAGACTGCATGATATAGCTTATGTATGAAACCACACATGCACAAAAAAGTCAAACTTATAATAACAGAGTAAAATGGGATGACCAGGGGCTGAAGGGTGGGGAGATACTGGTCAGAGGGTAAGCTTTCAGTAGTAAGATAACTAAGATCTGGAGACCTAATGCGCAACATAATGACTATAGTTAATAATAATGTTTTTATACTTGAAATTTGCTAAGTGACTAGATTCCAAGTGTTTTTTTAAAAAAGGAAGTGTAACTGTGTGAAGTGATGGGTGTGTTAATTAGCTTTATTGTGGTAATATTTCATGATGTATACATATATAAAGATATTAGATTGAGCAACCTAAATATATACAATTTTTATTTGTCAATCATATGTCAATAAAACTGGAGAGAAAAATAGAAAAGTATCAAAAATCAAATACAAATAAGAAAATTATTCCCCCCAAATATCTCCAGTTCTGGATGGTTTTACTGATCTCTTCATTTCTTTCACACCTTCATTTCCTGCCATATAGGTTGTTCCAGGCCAAAAGTAATACAAAAGTCTTCAATATTGCTTTATGAATATATCATGTACTAAATTCTGATAAACTTAAGATGAAATATTGCTTATAAATATTTATGTAAATGCTTTCAATAAAGTAATGAAAATCAAATTTGGCACAAAGGGACCATCATCCTTGGTAAGAGTATAAATTGATTTGGAATATATAGCATAAACTTTAAGCATGTTTTTCTTTATAGTGCAGTTTTTGCACTTTGGGATCCTTATGGAATTAACCAGAGATGCCCTTAATTATTAAATAAAAGTGTTTTACCACATATTTATTATAATTTTATGAGTTTGTGATAAATTAGTGAAAATCAAGATATCCCACAGCATTGTTCCCACATTGTCTAAAATGAGCCTGTTTTGATTGGAAACATTAAAAATAATTAGATAAATCATATATTAAGAAATGTGTTATTTTTATAATTAGGAAAACATTAAAATATTTTCAGTTTTAGTTATAGTAGCTTTATCCTCAAGGGGAAATAGTGATAAGAGGGAGACAATAGGGGTTATCTCCTAATTATAATACACTAATTGTAGATGCATGTCCGTGTTCCTGGGGGGTGGGGAATACACTTAACATCTCTAAAAGGAATGGCAGCTAACTGATTAGAGACTATTTGGAGCAAAATAAACAGATGCAGTGGCTATTTGTCACATAAGACTCGAACTTTCCCCATGCTGCTCTTTGCTCAAACTGTACATTTTCCTGCTCATATCCACTCATCAAAATGGCACCTATTCTTCTACTCACAAAACACTTTGCACCACTTACAGATTTCTCTTATACTGCTCTAGATTATAGCTATTTGTGAAGTTATTTCATCTCCCTTTCTGACTCTTAGAAGACAAGTAGCCTATTCTGTTCATCACTGTGTCTCTCATAGCAACATACAGCACAGTTCCTGGCATTTAGCAAGTGCTTGATAAATATGTGGCAAATAAATAAATGTTGACTAAATTGGGTCTCTTGTCAGGATCTTGGCCTTTTTTTATTATTATCATTACCCCAATTTTCTAATGTCTTCAGAAAACTCAGTAATTCAGTGAAAGGGTTAGAATTTCTGGGAATGAGAACTTGTCACAGATATTGTTAAATCATACGGCACACCATACATAGATGCTGTACTTATATTTACTCTATTTTTTTTCCCTTATTTGTCTACTTCCTTTCAGTTCTATTTCTGTCATGCTGGGTTCAACTCTGTGCCGCAGGGACTAGAATTCTGTATACTCCATTTTCCTAGACTTCCATTTATGTTCTGCCAATGGGAGTCACTGGCAAGAAATTGAAATTGTGGAGGGAAAATTATTTTCCTATTTTTTTCCTGTTTTAATAACAGTTCTGACAAGACAGGACTACTAAGCCTAGCAGCAGGAGGCTTAGGAATCCAGCAGTACCAGTGTTCAGGGCTGCACTAGTAGTACCAGCTAGCTGTGGGATTCCAGTGGCTTTGTTGATTCTGGCAGAAGCATTGGTAGTTTTATTAGTGACATAATGTCTTATTCTGAATTTATCTCTAAGTCAGTGTAGAAGCATGTCTTTGTTTGTTTGTTCTGCTCTAACAAAATACCATAGACTGGGTGGCTTATAAATAAAATAAATTTTTTCCTTACAGTTCTGGAAGCTGGGAATCCCAAAAGCAAGGCACTTACTGAATCAGTGTCCTATGAGGGCTTACTTCCCAGGTTCACAGATGACTATCTTTTCCCCATATCCTCTCATGAATTTTCTCTTTCATAAGGGTACACCTTCCACAGTCCTCACCAGATACCATACTGGAAGTTAGGCTTCAACATATCAATTTTGGGGTGACATAGACATTCAGTCTATAGTAAAACCTAAGACCTGTGATGTCCAGACAAAGCCAAGAAAAATTAATGACGACCCAGATGTATTTGGTTGTTGTAATGTTGTCATTTATTTCCATCAACAGGATAAGCAGGAAGTAGTGTACTGGAGCTGAGGAGGGGTGTCATATATACAGTATTGAGTTAGAATCAGTGACTCTTTCTCCATCTCAGCCACCGCTGGCTTATAAGTTGATATGTCTTTGACCTTTGATAGCATGATATCTTCATATCATCTGCCCAAGACATTTTCAGTTGCCTCAGAGCAGACTGTGGGGTCCATAAAGTAGATCAGTGTTTTCCAGAGATATGTGGGGAGAGATCAGTGCTTAGAGATGTAGGGCAAACTGGCTTTCATGCTGAAATTATTACTCGAGGTTTGGGAGTTCATTAGGCAGTGGTAACATGTGTGCCTCAACAGACTTTCTCTCAAACGCAGATGCATGTTTAGATTGATTTTTGGGTGGGAGAGTAAAGACATTTTCTTTTTTTGGAAAATAACCCTAAAAACACGTTCAAAAACGAATTTCATAAAAATATATGGTAACATTTCTTAACAAGAACTTGTTTACAGTAACAAAACTAGGTAAAAACACTTCATCAGAACAAGTTTAATTTTTACAGAGGTGAAGCAAATATTTTACATACTGCTCACATCATAGAATGGTTCTCTCTGTTGTGTCACTAATGAGTGGTTTCTCTCAAGGCCACCTCCTCTCTCTCATTTTCCTCCCATTAGCAAGGTTGAGATCTGATTTCTGCAGTTACCAGTGTCTGGGCTACCTCCCAGGTAGTACATTAACTTTTTTAGTCCTTCCATCATTTTTATACCTAAAATTTTATGTTAAATTCTCTTTGCTGTTTGACCTTAGAGTGGTCTTTCCTCCCTCCCCTTCCACCCTCCCTCTCGTCTTCCCTTCCTTTTATTTTTTGTTGAACTATGAGACACATATATTAGTATCAAATACCTCAAAGACTTAAAATTGTTCTCAGTGATAACAATTAGGAAATAAAGAAAAGCAAGTTAGTACAATGAAATGATTCAAGAATTTATTGACAATAAATTGATTGTATTGAGTGAGTATTTGAGACATTTCCATGAATTAGGTACTGAGATGAGTATCTGGCATAAACTTTACCATACTTCTATGATGATAGTACTCATAGAATGCATATTTTACATTTATTGATACTGAGAAATAAATAAGAAAGTTCCCCAGACTCACATAGAGAGTTGGATAAACTAGATTCAAGTCGTGTATGCATCTTCATTAATTGATATTAACAGGCAATGTTTTAGTACCTTTCTGTGATTGTGGTTTTCGTACTGGAGACTCTGGGATTGTAGTTCTTGCTTCTTCTGTCTGCCCTCTGATGAAAGAGGATAAGGGGTTTGTGCAAGCTTCCTGATGGGAGGGACTGGCTGTGGGGAAAACAGTCTTGCTCTTGTGGGAAGAGCCATGCTCAGTAAACCTTTAATCCAATTTTCTACTTTTAAAAGGCTAAGATCTTGAAAGGTGGGGGCTGTGCTCCTTCCCTGTTAGTCATTTGGCTTGAGGCATCCAGCCAGTCCTGATGTTTACAGTGTCTATGGTAGGGCTAAAGGTGACTTCCCAAAGGGCTTAGGCCAAGGAGTGCCTCCCAGGACTGCTGCTGCCAATGCCCCTGTCCCCACTGCAGGTCACTGCCGACCCACGCCTCCACAGGAGACCCTCAAACACTCCCAGGCAGGTCTGGCTCTTTTCCCTGTAGGGTCAGTCTCCTTTTCCCTGAGTCCTTGTGAGCACAAGGTTTTATCTGTGCCCTACAAATGTCTCTGTTTCCCCCAGTCCTGTGGAAGTTCTGTAATAAAATTCTGCTGTCCTTCAAAGTCAGATTCCCTGGGGATTCCCCATCCCTTTGTTAGATCCCCAGGTTAGGAAGTCTGATGTGGTGCCTAGAACCTTTGCAACAGTACGAGAGCTGCTTTGGTATTATTGTTCTTCACTTTGTGGGTCACCACCTGGCATGTATGGGATTTGACTGTAACGTGATCGCACCCCTCCTACCATCCCATTGCAGCTTCTCCTTTGTCCTCGGATGTGGGGTATCTTTTCTGGTGGGTTCCAACATCTTCCTGTCGATGGTTGGTCTGTAGCTAGTTCCGATTTTGGTGTTATTGCAGGAGCACACATTCTTCTACTCCGCCATCTGATGTCACTATGAACTCCCATGGTGTAGGTCTGGAACAGGCTCTCTCTCAGAGCTTCTACTTTGAAGACTCTGAGTTGGGTCTGGATAGTGTGGGACAATTCTTTTGGGAAAAGCTGGCTTAAAACTCAACATTTAAAAGACTAAGATCATGACATCCGTTCCCATCACTTCATGGCAAGTAGATGGGGAAAAAGTAGAGACAGTGGCAGATTTTATTGTTTTGGGCTCCAAAATCAGTGCAGACAGTGACTGCAGCCACAGAATTAAAAGATGCTTGCTCTTTGGAGGAAAAGCCATGACAAACCTAGGCAGTACATTAAAAAGTAGGGTCATCACTTTGCCAACAAAAATCCATATAGTCAAAACCACGATCTTTCCAGTAGTCATGTGCAGATGTGAGAGTTGGATCATAAAGAAGGATGAGCACCAAAGAATTGTTGCTTTTGAATTGTGGTGCTTGAGAATACTCTTGAGAGTCCTTTGGACTGCAAAGAGATCAAACTAGTCAATCCTAAAGGAAATCAACCCTGGACATTCATTAGAATGACTGATGCTAAAGCTCCAATACTTAGGCCATCTGATGTGAAGAGCTGACTCCTTGGAAAAGACCCCGATGCTTGGAAAGATTGAGGGCAGGAGGAGAAGGGAGTGACAGAGGATGAGATGGTTGGAAGACATCATTGACTTAATGGATATGAACTTCGGTAAACTCTGGAGATGGTGAAGGACAGGGAAGCCTGGCATGCTACAGTCCATGGGGTTACAAAGAATTGGACACAACAGTGACTGAACAACAATATTTAATAAGTATTAATAGTTATTGATACATACATACATATGTATCAGTTAATATATATTTAAGTACCTGTTGTCAGACACCAAGAATGTTTGTATTATAGCCCTGATGAAATTGAAGAAAAAATCTGAATACAGTACCCACACCTTAGAAAGTCTTGTACTACCTTTTACAATAGGACAAAGCAAAGGCATGATTAAGTTGCTCTTACCTCATTCCTGTACTGATAATAATATATTTTCCAGAACTTAATTAGGTGTGGACAAAAGCATTTATCAGAGTAACATTCCTTAAAGACTGCTGAGGGCATCTCATATTTGATTGTCCATTGGCAATGCTGTTTTTTTAGAGTTTTATTTCATTATGATGTTAGTCCCCTAAGGGTGTGGTGGTTCCTGTAACACTTTCATAGGGTCTGCATTGTCAAGTTGTTTTTATAGTAATATTATGACATTATGTTACCTTTTCCCTGTGTCGTAATTTCACTGATGGTACAACAACGGTGGAAAAGCTACTGGTAAAGTAACACAAAGAAAGAGAGTAGCCCTCAAAGGTACTAATGTTATTATATTCTTCATCACCATGAATTTGCTGTAAAGAAATTAAAAAACAGTTTCACTTAAGACAGTCCTTGAGGATATAACAAGAAAAATTAATTATATTAAATCTCAATGCTTGTGTTTATCCTTTTTGATATTTTGTGTGACTGCTGCTGCTAAGTCGCTGCAGTCATATCCGACTCTGTGCGACCCCATAGACGGCAGCCCACCAGGCTCCTCTGTCCCTGGGATTCTCCAGGCAAGAACACTGGAGTGGGTTGCCATTTCCTTCTCCAATGCAGGAAAGTGAAAAGTGAAAGTGAAGTCGCTCAGTCATGTCCGACTCTTGGCGACCCCATGGACTGCAGCCTACCAGTCTCCTCCATCCATGGGATTTTCCAGGCAAGAGTACTGGAGTGGGGTGCCATTGCCTTCTTGTGTGACTGAGAAACATGCATAATCATCTCTACTATATAATGAAATATGATGACTATTCAAGGTAAAGCACTTGTACAATTGTGCTACTAGCTGATCTGGATGCTTTCTTTCATTAAAAAAAATAAAAAAACAAACTTGATTTTACTTGGAAAAAGAAAACAGACTTGAGTGTTTGACATACATTTTCTTAACAATGAATGAAGACTGTAACTTCATGGCAAGTAACTGACAGTGTTTTTCTTTCAATGACAATTTTTGGGCTTTTGAGAGAAAATTAGAATTCTGGAAAATTTTTATTAGACCCTGGATGCTTGAAAGCTTCCAGATACTTAAATGCTTTACAATAAGATTGAAAGTAAAAATAAAAATATGTTTTTTTCTTACTGCATAATGAAATGTGTCAAACATTTAGAGGATCTGCATAAACTCAATGAACCAATGTTTCTAAAATAATCGATGTTATCTGCTGTTAGCAAAATCATGCATGAATAAAAGATCCATGTAAAATGCAAGACAGATCAATCAATTTTATGGAGTAAAATGTGTGCATTGTTTTAGACTGCTGAATTTGCTGTGGTATCAATTATCATGTTTCCTCAATTTTCACATCTTCAAGTATCTGTGTGAGGGTCGTATCTGTGTTTACCTCAACGAAGGACATATACCGCCACAGACTGAATGTAGAACCAGAAGAAAGCTACTGTCCTCTATTAAGCCAGTCTTTACAGATATTTAAAAATATTCAGTACAATGCCATTCTTCTCACTAAATGTTTTTGTTTGAGAAATAGTTATTTTAAAAATGTATTATGCAAATGTGTAATACGTTTATCTGATCTACAAATATTTCCCACAGTGTTAACTTCCAATATGACAAATATTAATAGGTATAGGCCACATGAGCACCATCTCCTTATAGTCCTCTATTTTAAAACAGTTTAAAGGGATGTTATTTTTGCCACCTCAAGAGTTCCCTGCGGAAGTCTAAAACTGGCCCCTGTACACAATGGGCAAGGAGAGACTTATAAAAGAGGCAGACCACTCCAGACTGGCAGATGGCAGATTTAACAAGCAAGGGAACTTACCTACGAGGTTGTCTTGGGTGCTGCAACTAGATCTCAGCACCTCAGGCCAGAATCTTGGTTTATTTAGAGGCCTGACCAGGGTTAAATCACATTTTCAATCCAGATGGTCTCAACACCTTACTTTCTCAAAGATGTGTCTTTGAAACAACTTCTAGTGTGGTAATGGTGGATGAAATATACCAATACACTCCAAGGTCGAGAAAAGGAGGGAGGCGCTTCCAGTTGCCCGAGTCCAGCTTGCAGTCAGTTGACAGCCACATCCTTTCAATGACTTTCTCTAACTAGGGTCCCAAGCCCAAATGTTTTGAGACTTGCTTCACTAAGAATTTATTAATCAAGTTATTAGTAGACTGAAGAATTAACATTTGCCAGGATTAGAAGTTTCCCTCAATTCAGTTAGTGTTTTCTCCTCTTCTATGTGTCTTTGCTAAATAATGGAGCCATAGTCCCTCTTTCCACAGGTAGAGTGAAGTGCGTGTCTGACGTTTGCTTATTGAAAAATAACACCTGTAATAAGTTCCACATGGCTTGGAATTCTTTTTTTCCTATGTAACTTGGACCTGGTAGTATTCAGGCTCACCCTCTCATCCCTGGCTATTTCTACTTTCCTGTGTTTATCCCTTTCACCTATTTATTTTCAATTTTATTTGCAGCAATTCTCTCTCTTCTTTCTTCCTTTCCTCCCTCCCTTGTTCTACCCCTACCCTTTCTTTCTAGTCTTACTGAAATATTGGTGGAGCCATTTTATAATGGTTTATGTGTATGATCAGACTTTTGAGTAACATTGGCTCTTTGGAGAATATTTCATTATGTCCAAGATTGTCTTCAGTTTTAACCAATCCCATTTAATGGTGGGATAGGCAACCCAAGTTTTAATAACTATATCACATAATAAGTGTTTGACTGGAAAATCATATAGTAGGTTCCCTGATGTAAACAATCAAAAGATAATTTATAATAAGGCAATATACAATTAGAGATCAATTTAAAAATGCATTCATTTCTGTAATGTGATTCAATGTGAGCATTTAAAACCTTTGTATTCAATGAATACCCAAGACCATATAATATTTGCATGACATGCAAGTAGCAGAATAATATGAATATTGAGGTTGTATATACATACATAAAAAGGCACTAAAGGTGAAGAGAATGTACTAAAATATGCTGATCTAGCAACTGGATATTTACAAATGTGATAAGTCTGTTGCTTTTGAAATTTGAGTGAAAATTAATAATGAAGAGTTCTAAAAAAGAGCAAGGTTATAAGGCAGGATATTTCACTGCCCACTTGGCTCTGAGGCAGTGTTTTAATCTGAAACAAAAACAGGGAAGCTACTCTCCCACTTCAACTATCTAGTCTGTCAGAGTTCTAAAAGTACCTTGTATAAGCTATAATTGTTTTTCCAAGAAGCCCTATTATTATTTAATTGGAAATGATACTTCAACTCAAAATCTTCACATCACATAGCTCACTGCTATGTGTGGTCATTATTTCTAAACCATTCTATATCATTTGGTAAAGAACCTGCCCGCCAATGCAGGAGATATAAGAGATGGATGTTTGATGTCTGGGTTGGGAAGATCCTCTGGTAGATGGCACGGCAACCCATTCCAGTAATTTTGGCAGGAGAACTGCATGGACAGAGGAGCCTAATGGGCTACAGTTCATAGGATCAAAAAGAGTGAGACATGACTGAAGTGACCTTGCATGTAACATGGATTCCAGAATCAAGTGTGAAGTATATATTATCTATCTAAAACGAGTGGATGCTGCCCAGATCTAAGAAAGTTTTCTCTAAGTGGACAACTTCAGTATAAAGCAAAACATTGTCTCATAGGAAACATGAGAGAGAAGTATGGATGGCCATAACTTCCTGTTTTCTAGTGACCCATGAGAGTGATCAGTTCAGATCAGTTGCTCAGTCATGTCCGACTCTTTGCAACCCCACAGACTGCAGCACACCACTTTCCTGTCCATCAACCCCTGGAGCTTGCCCACACTCATGTCCATTGAGTCCGTGATGCCATCCAACCATCCCATTCTCTGTTGTCCCCTTCTCCTCCTGCCTTCAATCTTTCCCAGCATCAGGGTCTTTTCCACTGAGTCAGTTCTTCACATCAGCTGGCTAGAGTATTAGAGTTTCAGCTTCAGCATCAGTCCTTTCAGTGAACAAGTAACAGTGATACTCATCCTTTTATTACAGTGAGGTGGCTGTCATTGTTTGAATCCACACATAGCACATAAAGCCAGTGTCTTTAGCTTCCCTTGAAGTGCAGAAACAGAAAAATATTCACACTGATAAAATTGTTATTCTTTATTTCTGATATGCTTTTTGAAGGCAGCAACTGTTTATAGTCTACCTATTTGGATTTCTTTTTCTCCAGGTTCTTTAAAGAATCTTAACCAACTATTAAGACTCTTATTATTCTTCCATTATTTAAGTTGTAGTTTTGAAAATATATGAAGGATGATGTTTTAAAAATTTACCTCCCCTAACACTTTTTTCTTAATGTTGAGAAATTTTCTTACTTGTTGCTTTCTATATTCATTTGTTTTCTTTCTTTCTTGAGTCAACTCCTTCTTCAGCACCAGAGCTAATCTTTTTGCATGACCACTTTAATGTACAAAATAGCACTAGGAATTATGAGGATTATGAATTATGTATAGCTGTAATCATATAATGCAGTTGGAGATAGACTATTTTGCTACTTACAGACAAATTGTATCTGTTTATTTATTTTTAGAATTTTTGATGCTGGTAAAAGTGTCTCTCAAGTTATAAACTGTGTTTCATGCTTTGTTGTTTTACTGTATATATTGAACTTTTTAAAAGAAGAATTTTACTACAATTGCATTTTTAAATTATTTATAGAATCTTTATTTAATATCCTTTAAACATTCATGAGCACAGTAAATATGTCTGTCTCATCACTTACTTTTGTGCTTTCTAGAGGACCCAATGTTGCATGATAAATATGAATAAGTACATGAGTCAAGAATATCTTAAAAAATTTAGAGTTTCTGTAATTCTAAACATGCATATAATATTTTGGTATTCAAATGTACTTTTCTGTAACCAATAAAAAAATCATGTTTCGATAAATTGCTTTTTAAACCTCTAAGGAAGAAGTTGTCTGTATTTGTGTGTGTGTGTGAGTATGTGTGCGTGCATGTGCATGTGCACACATGCTCAGTCATGTCCAACTCTGCAACATCATGGACTGTAGCCCTCTAGGTTCCGCTGTCCATGGAATTTTCCAAGCAAGAACACTGGAGTGGGTTGCCATTTCCTACTCCAGGATATCTTCCTGACCCAGGAATCAAACTCACATCTCTTGCACCTCCTACATTGGTAGGCAGATTCTTTACACTTGCATCACCTGGGAAGCCCCTATCTGTATTTATGAATACTCAGCTTGATAACAAATCATTTTAAAGTAGACTTTCAGTTTGCTGTCCTTCAAGAAATCAGGTTTTCCAGATTGAAGCCCTCATGTTGTCCTTTTCCACACTGACATTAGCCTCGGTCACATGTTGGTTTTGTCCAAATTGTCTCACGTATACTAAACACATGAACTAGGAGAAATTCCTTAAATTTGCTGAAGTTCAATTACTCAACTGTTAAAAACAACAAATAGTATTACTTTAGAAGTTTGACTTAATGATTATATCTGATAACTCCTGAAACAGACTATCTGCTATTTTTGCCCTTGCCTAAATTACTGGAAGCTATGATGTAGACATTGGGAGGAACTGAGTCCAAACCATTAAAATAAATGATTTTGTTTAGCTTGAAAATAATGAATGCATAAATATTACTAGATTCAAAACATTTAATTTGAATAAACTAAATCGTTAGATTATTACTATTGTGCAATTTTGTAGTATTGATCTGAGCTACATTGGTTCTCATAAATATGTGTTTTCTGAATGTAAATAGTGACTCAGAAAAGTATCTTTATTCTATTGTTTTGTAACTCCACAGGGAATTATATTTGATAATATCATCAGTATAAAATATGCCTAAAACAGTGACCCTGTCTCATTGACCTTTTAAAATGAATTCTGAGTTTCTGATTGAAGCCATGGTATCCTTGTAAAAATGGCAGGGTACTAAAAATGATTGCCAAGGTGAGTAATAAGAAAGACAATGTGTTCATCAAATACAGCCTGGCTAAGTTTTGGTGGGAGCTAATTGTTAGCAGTCTATTATCATTTTACACTGATATTGGATATATTCTGGAACTTTCATGTAAAATAGTCATGTTATCCTGAACCTACTATTAAAAATAAAACAAGCATTCTTAGGATGGGTAACTGAATGGATGCAAACTTTTATAAGGTACTTAGCACTTTCTACCTGTAATATAGCTATTTATAGCTATATAGCTGCATCATCAATTTGTCTTAGTTCAAGCTACGCAACAAAATACCATAGATTGGGTGGCTTCTAATCAACAGTTGTGAAGGTTGAAGATAAGAGTGCCTGCATGGGGGGTTTCGTATGAGAGTTCTCTTCCTGATTGTAGATGTTTTCTCATTGTATTCTCATGTGGCAGAAAAAGTGCTAGTGAGCTCTCTGGGATCACTTTTAAAGGCCACTAATCCTACTCATGAGGACTCTACCCTCTTGACTTATTTAGCTCTTAAAGACCCCATCACCTGCTACTGGCATATTGGGGGTTGGAATGTAAGCATGTGAATTTATACAAACTGTATAGACCACTGTTTGTTTGTTTGTTGTTTGTTTTCCTATATTAGATGAATAGCAATTTGAAGGCAGGTATTATTCATTTTATAATCTTCTAAGAATTATAAGTATTGTAGATATCCAGTACCTATTATAAAATATAATGAAAGTAAAAGTGTGAAGAACTAGAAAAGGAAAGTTATGAATATGGGAGAGGTAGAGGGAAGAAGGAGAGGAATATGTGTGTGTGTATACATAGTTTTTATATACCAAAATATTCCTAGAATAATGAAGATGTATATATCACATCTAATTATTGAATCTTTGAGATGCTGCCTGTAGCCAAGCACTTAAGACCAGAACAATTAAATTTATGCATATCTTATGAGAAATTTGCCTTATTAAAAAATGCATATTCATTGATCCTATACTACTTCTAGAATTTGACCCTAAGAAAATTATATAAGATGCATTTAAAGATGGAAGTTCAATAATGATTATTGTAACATTTTTAGGTAGTAGAGAAAAAAAAAAAAAATACTACATGTCCAGCAATAAGGGATCACTTTAATGTGAAAGGGCAAGAAGTATAGTTGGGCTTTAGGTGGCCATAAAATCATGTTTTATAAGAATATTTAATCATATGATTAAAAGAAAGACTTGTGACATAGTAGCAGAGGGAAATAAAGATCAGTGAGATTAGTGAAATTGTATAGTTTTAAGGTCACAAAATATGTATATGAAGAACTGGAAATAATATCAGATTTATTTAATTATACTTGTGCATATGAAGGGATTGACAAGTAGCTTGGTGGTAAAGAATCTGCCTGCCAATGCAGGGGGCACAGGAGACACCTGGGTCAGAAAGACCCCCTGGAGGAGGAAATGGCAACCCACTCCAGTATTGTTGCCAGGAAAATCCCATGGATAAGGGAGCCTGGCAGGCTACAGTCCTTGAGGTCTCAAAGAGTCAGATACAACTGAGCATGGATGCATGTACATATGAAACCAGAATTCACTTGCAAGTATTTTCTGCCTACTTGTTTTCAAGTTCATGAATCTTAAATTCAAAATGCTCTATGGGAGATACACACACACACACACACACACACGCACGCACACACACATGTGTATGTGCATGTGTATATACATATATATGTGTATATGTGTGTATGTGTATATATGTATATATATATATATATATATCTCAAATCACCACATTGTAACTTTTAAATTAGGCAATATATTTGTCAGTTATTCATCAGTTAAGTTGAAAAATACTAAAGCATAAATAATTTAATGTAGGAAAAATAAAGACAACATACTGTATGTCAAAATGAAATATTGGGTGAATAAAGACATTTAAACTATTCAAATAAATATTTTAAATATTGTTACATTTAGATAATTAAGTTGTTTGACAACCTGCAAAAAATAAAAACCCTAATGGAGAAAAAGTCAAGAATATAAAATACCAATGGAAATGGCTGTTGACATCATTAAAGAGAAAGTGAAGTAACTGAAGACATGCTTTGTATAATGTTACATACTTTTATTGGAAAATAATGAGGGAAAACAGTAGAGGGATTTTCTTCTTGAATTAAAGCTAATCTTTAAGAAAAATAAAAGTGATTACAGTGGACATTTGAAAAACAAGAACAAAAACCTGTGTCTATGTCACCAAACACAAAAAGAAGTCCCATATATCAAACAATTCACTTTTATTTTGATGTCAGTTCTTTTTATCAAAAATATCCCCTTTCTGTGTGTCAATACAGAAGATATCTTGTGATTTAGAACTTCCTGCCAAGATGACTTCAGGGTCATGCTGGAATCAAGTCTTGACCTTGTTATACAGGGGAGTTTTGAATTAGAACTTGCTCACGGAAGTGCAGAGGCAGCGAATTGTTTCAGCTGGGCCTGCATGTGACAAATCACTAAAGTCTAAGGTTGTAATTGCATGGTTGTGTTTCTTCTTATCCTGATGCCATTTTCTGCATCTGCTTAGGCTGTAAACCTGCACTGTGCTGTAATTACGTCAATATTCTTAATATTTTTCAATCTTCCAACAAAGTAGTTTACCTCGTTTCAGCTATCACAACTTTAGATCTAATAATCTATATAATTTCTTTTCTTCTTTGAAAATCATTATATAGGAATCTTTAGGAATACTCTGAAGACTCAGTGTCTCTGGCATGATAATCTGATATAAAACACTAATTTAAGTCAGTTTTTGACTAGATATCATGAGGGAAGATTGGCACCCTACTCTAGTACTCTTGCCTAGAAAATCCCATGGACGGAGGAGCCTGG
Source organism: Capricornis sumatraensis (assembly GCF_032405125.1). Classification (NCBI taxonomy): domain Eukaryota; kingdom Metazoa; phylum Chordata; class Mammalia; order Artiodactyla; family Bovidae; genus Capricornis; species Capricornis sumatraensis. The sequence continues at coordinate 96,884,566 of NC_091072.1, forward strand.
AAGGCTGCAGCCCATGGGGTCGCAAAGAGTTGGACATGACTGAGCGACTTCACTTTCACTTTTCACTTTCATGCATTGGAGAAGGAAATGGCAACCCACTCCAGTATTCTTGCCTGGAGAATCCCAGGGATGGGGGAGCCTGGTGGGCTTCCGTCTCTGTCGTCGCACAGAGTCGGACACGACTGAAGCAACTTAGCAGCAGCAGCAGCAGCAGCAGTCCTCTTTATTTAGCACCATTTCACATTATTTGTGCTGGTCCCTTGTTCAGGGCCTCACTGTCAGCAATAAATAAATTACTGCCCAGCTAGTAAATCACAAAACTCTCCTGAGCTTCTCAGAGAAACAAAGCAGAATGATGAATCTGTAGCCCTAAGAGGTTTATTCATAAATAGCCATTTTGTTTAAGGCACTTTGGGTCCATTCAATGGAAGATCAGTTTTCCTCCATAAAGCACTGGAAAAGTGCTTATCTGGAAAGAAACACTAATGAAATAGTGTTCATTCTCTGATCTCTATCAGATTTTAGGATTTTCTTATGACTTTAATAGTATGAAGAAATTACTTGTTTTTGTGTGGATTTTTTAAGTGAGGACAGATATTTAAAAATCAGAAGGAATAACCACTCCCCCCCAAAAACTGAGTCATCATTGACTTTTTTTCTTTTTCAGCTTTTCCCACCTTTAAGAAACATTCTCAGATTTTCAGGGAGAGGAATAGCTCTCATTTGTTCATATTTGAAGTAAGAAATAGAGAAAGTACTGGCAGTCAGGGCCATATATCTTGTGACTCAGATAATGCTTTTAGTAAGTGCCTTTTTCTTTAGAGATTCAAGTCCAGCCCAAGAGCAACTAAAAGCCTTTCCTCACTGACAATGTCTGGACTCACAAGGGAAATATATTCTGTCACTGTGAACTTACTCCTAAGTGGGATAAAATTTTCTGACTACCATTTAGCTGCTTAAAATTCAGTTGACTAGACACAATATTTTATGATTGCAAGACATAAATCATGTCAGTGAGGCATCCCTAGGTATTACTATATTAACTATTTTCTAAATTTTGGGGGGGAGAAGAGACTTGTACGAAAAAAGTACAGAAGATATTTTTACATATTATTTGTTCTGAGCCCATGCTATCTACTTACATACATATTGAGAAAGAAATAGCGGTGTACTATAAAGACTGTATGAATGAATTTGTATGTTATAAGCATAGTGACAATCTAGAGCTATCTTTTTTAGCGTGTTTCATCCTGAGCCCTTTTGCCCAGGAATACTTAACCTTTTAAAGTCAATGTGTTCTCTGTAGGTTATTCTGAAAAATAATCAAATATTAACATTTTATTTAAACCGGTTAAAACTGATATTTCATGTATCATAGTCCAAAAGGTTACTGAGAAAGGAAACAAAGAGCTACATGTGACACTTCTTGTGCATATCCAAAATATTCTAAAAACTGAGGAACACATACGAATTAAGGACAAAGAGAACCCAGCTTTTGGCTCTTACAAACAGAATAGATTTTAGTTTCTAGTTTTTGCGGTCAGAGTATACTTTGTTCTGTGGAACCATATTGATGAAGTAGTAGTTTTGTTCTTATATAAAAAGTATTTTATATTTGCAGAATCCTTGGTTATTTATTTGACTTTACCTCATAAGGTGAGTGACAAAAGCTATTATTTTCATAAAGAAAAGGCCACAGTCAGCTTCAACTCAAGGCCAGTGTGCTTTATTCACGGTCGCTGGGGTTTATGTTTCCATTTTAGCATCTGCCTTAGAAATAAACTGAGGAAGACATTTCAGAATTGAAATGCCCAAATTCAGTTAACCACTGGTAATTTGTATAGTATCAAATTATCTGTTTGGAGTATAGGAAATGCCATTCTGGGTCTGAAAAAGACCCACTAATATACAACAAAACTTTTTGTTAAGCCCTTGAGAAAGTCATAAAATTAATTAACAGATGGTCTTGCCCTCAAGGGGTTTGCCGACAGGGGGCTCACACTCTGGATATATATTAGAATTGCCTGAATAGCTTATAAAAATTGCTAACACCCAGCTACTGGATTCTGATCATCAGCAAAATGATGTCTCTGCTTTTCAATATGCTGTCTGGGTTTGTCATAGCTTTCCTTCCAAGGAGCGAGCATCTTCTAATTTCATGGCTGCAGTCACTGTCTGCAGTGATCTTGGAGCCCAAGAAAATAAAATCTGTCACTGCTTCCACTTTTGCTCTTCTGTTTGCCATGACATGATGAGACCAGATGTCATGATCTTAGTGTTTACAGTGTTGAGTTTTAAGCCAGAGTTTTCACTCTTCTTTTTCACCCTCATCAACAGGCTCTTTAGTTCTCTTTCTGCTGTTAGTCTGAGCTTGTTGATATTTCTCCCAGCACTCTTGATTCCAGCTTGTTGTTCATCCAGCCTAGCATTTCACATGATGTACTCTGCATATAAATAAGCAAGGTGACAATATACAGCTTTGGCATACTCCTTGCCCAGTTTTGAACCAGTCTGTTCTATGTCCGGTTCTAACTGTTGCTTCTTGATCTGAATACATGCTTCTCAGAAGATAGGTCAGGTGCTCTGGCACTTCCATCTCTTTACAAATTTTCCAGTTTTTTCTGATCCACCCAGTCAAAGGGCTTAGTGTAGTCAATGAAGCAGAAGTAGCTCTCTCTGCACAGTCGTTCAGTCATGCCTAACTCTTTGTGACCCCATGGACTGTAGCCCGCCAGGCTCTTCTGTCCATGGGATTTTTTTACCGAGCAAGAACAATGGAGTGGGTTGCCATTTCTTCCTCCAGGCATCTTCCTCATGCAGGAAACAAATCCAAGTCACCTGCATTGGCAGGCAGATTCTTAACCACTGCACCACTTGAGAAGTAGATGTTTTTCTGGAATTCCCTTGCTTTCTCTATGATCCAGTGAATGTTAGCAATTTGATCTCTGGATCCTCGGCCTTTTCTAAACCCAGCTTGTACATCTGGAAGTTCTTGGTTCACATACTGCTGAAGCCTAGCTTTAAAGGATTTTGAGCATAACCTTACTAGGAGTTGAATTGAGTGCAACTATATGGTAAATTTAGCTAGTTGATTTCTACAGCCTGATGGCAGTTGGATCAATTCTGCAAAATTTTTTCACAATTGTATCAGTGAATTTCCTTAATCTTTTGATAGTCAAACCATCATCTTTTGAAAAGATATCCTCATTTGTGTTCTTTTTTTTTTTTCTATTTCAGTTTTTAGTAGGTCTCATCATTAGATCTTCATTTACCAACATTTAAGTGTGGTATAATCTATTCCCTAAGACCATTTGAGCAAATTTAACCTTATCCCCACACTTTTTCAATTTTAGGTATTTGCAGCTTCCTTCTGTAGTTGTTTTCTGTTGTTATGTTTCTATTTTCCCCCCATTTCGATAGTTTCTCCAAATCAGATAATGACTACACATAAATTATTTGGAAAATGAGGTTTTACTTTGATTTAAGTAAGAGGAGAAATGATTTAGAAGTGATTAATTTCATAGACAGTCCAGTTTTTAGTGAATATTTTAGTGCTATGACAACTTTGATTTCATCAGCACACTGGTACTTGGCATATCACCACTTATCTGATGAAGGTCTTTCTGCTCTAGAGTTCCCTTGTTCACATTCATCATTAATCTGACTGTACTGTGAATCCACTTTTGGCTTTCAGCTAAGTGGAAGAAATCAGTGCATTAAAACTCTGCCACATAACAGAATTTTGAGGGTCAAAAAGAAGGGGATGTTAACCCAGTTTAAGACTTCTGATTCTACTTTATTCATCTACTATGTATTTGCACTCCTTACAGAGTCAGGCTTATTTTGTACATCTTTGTCTTTGCTTTCCATTTTCTATTGATGTCTTTGCAACTGGGTAAACTTTGACCGCTACTCTGCAGATTATACACTCTGATCTGACAGTGCATGGATGCCCCTAAAGGTTACTGTTGTGTCATAGTGAAAGAAATGTTATAGCCAATTTCTAACGTAATCAGTGAGGCTCCCCAAGACCCCAGCACCTACAGTTTTGCTTCAAACTGACCAATGCTAGTGCTGTTAACTTTCTTAAAGGGTGAAGATCAATCATGGATCCTGCAGTTCATTCATTCTCAGGCCAAATACATCTGCAGTTCCCCATCTAACCCTCTATACTATACATTCCATTTCAAGATCTCACTCATGTTCACAGCTTGAGGACATTTACCTACACTTTCTAAATAATGTCAATTTCTATTTGAATCTGAAAAAGAACTAAGTCTAAAAACATAGCATCAGTATTTTTATTTCTGTTTTTAGTTTCTAACCCATGTGTGTGTTGTTATGTCACTGAACCAATAATTTTCACTTTTCTTATCACTTTTAAATGTTGTGAAGACTAACAAAGTTATGTACTAAAGCACTTTAATTTTATAAACACAGCAGGCTGTTTATAAATGCATTTCTGGAAGAAAATGTGCTTAGCTGTACATCTCAATTTCTCTTCATTGTTCTGGGTTTTTGGAAATCATGTTTTGTATATGTTTGTATAAACCTGGATTTAAATAATAGAAGAGATTTAGTAAGATAAATGGTCATTATATTAGGAAAATATTAAGATATTTCAAGTTTCATAAACAGGTTTGGTTTTTACTAACTACTGTAAACAGAGACTATTTTTTTCTGGTAACTCTAAACATTTCCCTGTATTTTTATTTCTATAAAATACTAACATCATAGTATACATTTGAGAAGTAATAAATGCATTCTAGAATTTCAGAAAAGTATAGATAAGCTCCACCTTAAAATACCATGATAAAAATGAAGTGTTTTGAAGAAAGCAGAAAGACCAGCAATTATCTATAGCTATGTTTAGCCCTAGAGATATACTTTATAATATATCAGGAATTTTTAAAGTAGTACTTTTATAAACTTTTACTAAAAGAAGAATTATATGCATTCACATGCAAAAAAATACAATAATTGTATAATTTTAAGATACTAGTTACCTTTTGAATCATTTGCATGCTATACTATAGTTTGATTTTTTTCTCATTTAATTAGAAATAATGCTATCCCTTTAACTATATAACTTTTTTACAAGTGCTACATATAAGACCAATTTTCTTAAAATTTTTTTTCTTTCAAAACTATATTATTCATGAAAAGCATTTTTATTTGTCCAAATTTGATATGTTTAAATTTCTGTATTCATCTTTTATTTTGTTATTAGTTAACATGACTGCAGAAGTTCTAAGCTCATGATTTAGGCATATTTCCATTTTAGCTATTATTTATTTTCAAAAAATCTGCATATTGAAAGTTTGCAAATTTCTATAATACTATGTTTAACTATAGCCATAGTTGTCTCCTGAATATAATTCTTAGCTTCCATTGAATAGCTCAGATAATTTTTATCCCTCTGTATTCTGTTTTCTTGTTTTATCACTTAAAGAGATTAAATTTCAAATCCTAAACTCCCTGAATTCTCAGAAATGTATCAGCAAGCACAGGCATCTTGAATGCAGTAGATTTCTTGTTGACTGACTCTCAGGAGTGTCTCTTCATCTGATGAACCTGTTTGTGAGTCCTGCATTTGTTAAGCTATCAATTATACAAGTGTTTCTCCATCTTTAAAATTGCAGGAGATGGATTTAGTATTGAGAGCCATGATTAGAATCAGAAGTTGGGAGGCAGAGGGTCAGAACAGAGTTCTTGCAGCAGTGAAAGGTGAAAGGTGGACTGTGCTGACTCAGCCACAGTCCATCCACTTTCTTCACTTGATTTTACCTAATGCCATTTGGTTTGGGCACAAAAGGATTCCCTTTAGATGAACCAAGAGAGTAATAAAGTCTCTTTATTCTTTCCAGCCTCTTAGGAAAGAAACCAAGATGCCTTTGATAACTAAAACCTTATTGATTTTAATTTCTATGGTTACAGTTATATTCGAAGTATGTATGATCAAGTAGAAGAATCTGGATAGATCTGTGCAACTGGTATCCTTTATCACCATCATCTTATGCATTAAAATAGAGCTAAGATTAAAGTTATCAACAAGAGGAATATCAATACTTAAATATAGCTCAATATTATTTCAGAAGTATAGATGCCAATATTTAAAATGCTGAGTCTTAATCCCAATAATAAAATGAGTCTTTACTCAAGGAAAAGTAATTGGTTCACTTTAATTAGTGCCTGAAACACAATAAAGTTTGGCACAAAAATGACAATAGTATCTCTAATAAAGATCAAATTCAAATTTATAAGTTCTTAGACTAAGCCTCAAATTATTTATTGAGTGACAGTATCATGAGCCACTTTCTTTCTAATATTGAAATACAAACCAATTATTATTATTTCACAATGTGAAATGAGAGCTATTAAAAATACTTTATAAGCCCTGCAGATTTTTTGAAGTTTTAAAAATAGCGCTTTATTCAAGCTATGTAGTTTTGGTTGGAGAAGGCAATGACACCCTACTCCAGTACTCTTGCCTGGAAAATCCCATGGACTGAGGAGCCTGGTAGGCTGCAGTCCATGGGGTCGCTAAGAGTCGGACATGACTGAGCAACTTCATTTTCACTTTTCACTTTCCTGCATTGGAGAAGGAAATGGCAACCCACTCCAGTGTTCTTGCCTGGAGAATCCCAGGGACGGTGGAGCCTGATGGGGTCACACAAAGTCGGACATGACTGAAGCAACTTAGCAGCAGCAGCAGCAGTTTTGGTTAGGGCCTACGTTTGTAATACAAATTTTCTAGATATGAAGATTATTTTCCCTCAACTTTGTTTTTACAAAAATACTAAATCAATTAATATTATTTTAGATGATATTACTGAGACATAATACTTGATACTACGTATTTTTTTGTGTGTAAAATTGTCTAGTCAAAGCTATGGTTTTTCCAGTAGTCATGTGTGGATGTGAGAGTTGGACTATAAAGAAAGCTGAATGCTGAAGAATTGATGCTTTTGAACTGTGATGTTAGGGAAGACCCTTGAGAGTCCCTTGGTCTGGAAGGAGATCCAACTAGTCCAACCTAAAGGAAATCAGTCCTGAATATTCATTGGAAGGACTGATTCTAAAGATAAAACTCCAAAACTTTGGCCACCTGACGTGAAGAACTGACTCATTTGAAAAGACCCTTATGCTGGGAAAGATTGAAAGCGGACGGAGAAGGGGACAACAGAGGATGAGATTGTTGGATGGCATTACTGATGCTATGGACAAGAGTCTGAGTAAACTCTGGGAGTTGGTGATAGACAAGGAGGCCTGGCGTGCTGCAGTCCATTGGGTCGCAGAGTCAGACACAACTGAGCAAATGAACTGAACTATAAATTGTGTTATACAGTACTGATTTTTCTGAAATCCGGGTAAACAAAATGGAAACTCATGTCTGATGTTATCTGAATATTTTATTTCAAAATACTTAAATACGTTAATACTAACTTTCATCCTATGTTGAGAAAACATAAGCAATCTTAAGTGTCGAGTCAATTTTCCATTAGGAATGTGACCAAAATTGGTTGGAAAGGGAAAATGATGATTCTTTTAGGAAAGCATTTTTAAAATTGTTTTATAAAGATGCAACTTTAGATAATGGTTAGGGAAATTGTCAAGAATAGGGTTAAGTTTAGATTTAGGACTGAGTATGATAATTTAGTGAACACTCAGTGTTAGGAAAGTTTACTGAGCCTTATTCATATCGTTCTTAGACTCTTGGGCCTCTCTTTCTTTGAAAAATCAACAGTGAAATACAGTTTTTATTTATCTCCAATTTAAAGAATAAAGTGAATTTCAAGACCCCAAGTTGGTATCAGCATTACAAAATATAAGTTCATAGGATTTAAAGTAAAAAAAAAAAAAAATCTGCATCTGTGTTCTAATTTTTTTACTTAAACATTATTTGAATCAAAAGTAAGAAAGATCTCTGCCTCTGATTCTTCTCTCCTTCACTTTTAAAATGGGGATAATAAGTGACCTTTCATGAAAAAGTCTGAGGTTATACTGGATAATGTGTTTGGATATATTTTGCACAATTTTGAGTGTTATTCCATTTTGGTCTCATTTGGCTTTATTGTGATTTTATCATATGACTATATTTCACTATTTTATTAATAGAAATAATCTTGACATTTTATATGTTAGGTAAAAATTCATCCCTTTTCAGTTTAAAAATATAAAAGCAAATAGTAATAACTGATACATGAGCAATCAGGATATGTATACATGATTGTTGTGATAGTATCTTAAGATTATTTCTATTCAGCTTTAATGTTACATTTTTCATCAAATAGTAGAAAATTACAAGCTACAGCAATTTAACATAGTGGGAATTTATAATTGAGACATTTCCCTTTTTGTTTTATGCATTTGAGCATCTTTTATCTATAATAGATAATTTTTCTGGAATATATTGCTTTCAATATGTGTTGGCCACAGCCAGACCTGGATTAAAACTTATCTTTACAAGCAAAATAAATAATACTAGTTTAGTGTTATTTATATATTTATTTATATATATATATATATATAGTATATATATTTAAATTTAAGATACAGTTGTAAGATACATATATATACTTATGGCCCTAGTGGTTAATAATAATCATGTTATTACAATAATATGTGTGTAGGTTTCATATAAACACATAAGTATTTAAATATGATATAAAGAAACCAACCATATAGAGAATATTTACTAATGTCAAACAAATTTCGCTTCTACATGGTTTCTTTTCCCATCTGCTTGCCAGAAGTATAAAATGAAGCAAATGACTTCTGGGGCTCTTAGGAAGGACAGAGCCACCGGGTGGAAGGAGAATATATGCTTATTAACATTAAATCTGCCCCTCAATGAGGAACATTTGTTTTGGACTTTGTCTGATCTAAAATAAAATAATACTTATGTTAAGCCACTGTTTTATATTACAAACTCCTTTATTTTTTTCAGTTGGGTGTCAGAAGGGAAGAAGAGATTACTGAAAAAAATCAAATGAACTACAAAGGGGTAAAATGATTCAAAGATGCAAATACATGGACATTTCATGCTCATGAACTGGAAGACTCAAGTATCATTATGATGTAAATTCTTCACAAACTGGTCAATAGATTCAATGCAACCCTAATCAAAATCTCAGCAAGGCCTTCTGTAGATGTCAATTAAGTGATTTTAAATTTTTTTATGGGAAGGAGAAATCCTAGAATAGCCATCAAAATATTAAAGCAATTTTTTGTAAGCCTAAATCTAATCTAAAAACTGTATTTAAAAAAAGAAAAAAAAAACATGCTTGGAAAATACACTGACTTAATCTCTGAAGGAGATTAAACATTTGATTGCACAGAAAGAGCAAAACTGAAAACAGATGTTTCTCCATAAAGGCATGTAAGTTTTTGAGTTACTGGCATGACAGTGGATTCTCTTTCTCTGTTCTCTGATATTTCTCTTCCCTGAACTCTACATAATTTATAATTGTTTGTATTAATAGCCAAAGAAATCCCATGGGAGAGTGAGGTACAATGCTTGAGAGCAGTGAACTGACTGGTGAAATACTGAAAGATTGACATTTGTCTCAAACTTCAAAGGACGTTTGTGCCACTTAGGACCAAATAAAGATCTATACTTACTGAGAATACATGATAATCACTTTCAAAGATGAGGAATCAGCCTATCAGTTGTGACTGTAAACACACACACACATACACACACACACATACATTGGGATACTATTCAGGCAACAGAAAGAAGGAAATCATTTTATATTTCCAAAAATCATTTCTTTTTCCATAGGTGCCATTCTCCCTCTCCAAAGTTTAGGTACCTCTGTTGGGAGAGTGTGTCATTTCCTTGGTTTTGTCTTGCCACAATAAAAATTTTAAACAGTGGACTAGTGTTACAGCTCAGTTATGGCTTGGAGTTTTATTCTGCAAACAAAGCACAGCATGCTCTCGAGGTGTGAGGGTGGGCCGACCCCAAAGGAGAGGTGTCAATCCATCTTCAGTTCAGTTCAGTTGTTCAGTCGTGTCCGACTCATTGTGACCCCATGGACTGTAGCACACCAGGCTTGATTGTCCATCACGAACTCCTGGAGTTTCCTCAAAATTGTCCATTGAGTCAGATATGCCATCCAACGCACTCATCCTCTGTCGTCCCCTTCTTCTCCAGCCTTCAATCTGTCCCAGCATGAGGGTCTTTTCAAATGAGTCATTTCTTTGCAGCAGGTAGCCAAAATACTGGAGTTTTAGCTTCAGCATCATCCTTCCAGTGAATATTCAGGACTGATTTCCTTTAGGGTGGATGGATCTCCTTGCAGTTCAAGGGACTCTCAAGAGTCTTCTCCAACACCGCAGTTCAAAAGCATCAATTCTTCAGTGCTGCTGCTGCTGCTAAGTGGCTTCAGTCGTGTCCAACTCTATGTGACCCCATAGATGGCAGCCCACCAGGCTCCCCCATGGGTTGTCATTTCCTTCTCCAATGCATGAAAGTAAAAAAGTGAAAGTGAAGTCATTCAGTCATGTCCGACTCTTAGCGACCCCATGGACTGCAGCCTATCAGGCTCCTCCGACCATGGGATTTTCCAGGCAAGAGTACTGGAGTAGGGTGCCATTGCTAGCTTTCTTTATATTCCAACTCTCACATCCATACATGACTATTGGAGAAAACATAGCCTTGACTAGAAGGACTTCAGTTGGTAAAGCAATGTCTTTGCTTTTTAATATGCTGTCCAGTTTGGTCATAGATTTTCTTCCAAGGGGCAAGAGTCTTTTAATTTCATAGCTGCAGTCACCATCTGCAGTGATTTTGGAGCCCAAGAAAATAAAGTCTCTCACTGTTTCCACTGTTTCCCCATCTATTTCCCATGAAGTGGTGGGACCAGATGGCATGATCTTGGTTTTCTGAATGTTAACCTTTAAGCCAACATTTTCACTCTCCTCTTTCATTTTCATCAAGATGCTCTTTAGTTCTTCTTCGTTTTCTGCCATAAGGGTGGTGTCATCTGCATATCTGAGATTATTGATATTTCTCCCCACAATCTTGATTCCAGCTTGTGATTCATCCAGCCCAACTTTTCTCAGGATGTACTGTGCATATAAGTTAAATAAGCAGGGTGACAATATATAGCCTTGACGTACTCCTTTTCCTATTTGGAACCAGTCTGTTGTTTCATGTCCAGTTCTAACTGTTGCTTCTTGACCTGCATACAGATTTCTCCAAGAGGTAGGTCAGGTGGTCTGGTATTTCCATCTCTTTAATGATTTTCCAATTTTTGGTAATACACACAGTCAAAGGCTTTGGTGTAATCAATAAAGCAGAACTAGTGGAACTCTCTTGCATTTTTAATGATCCAACAGATGTTGACAATTTGATCTCTGCTTCATGTGCCCTTTCTAAATCCAGCTTGAACTTCTAGAAGTCCATGGTTCAGGTACTGTTGAAGCCTGGCTTGGAGAATTTTGAGCATTACTTTACTAGCGTGTGAGATGAGTGCAATTGTGCAGTAGTTTGAGCATATTTTTGGCCTTGCCTTTCTCTGGGACTGGAATGAAAACTGACCTTTACCAGTTCTGTGGCCAATGCTGAGTTTTCCAAATTTCCTGACATTTTGAGTGCAGCACTTTCACACCATCATCTTTTAGGATTTGAAATAACTCAACTGGAATTCCATCACCACCACTAGATTTGTTCGAAGTGATACTTCCTAAGGCCCATTTGACTTCACATTCCAGGATGTCTGGCTCTAGGTGAGTGATCATACAATTGTGATTATCTGGGTCATGAAGATCTCTTTTGTATAGTTCTTCTGTATATGCTTGCCTCATCTTCTTAATATCTTTTGCTTCTGTTAGGTCTACCAGTTTTGTCCTTTATTGAGCACATTTATGAATGAAATATTCCTTTCAGTTCAGTTCAGTCACTCAGTTCTGTCCGACTCCTTGTGACCCCGTGAACCTCAGCACACAAGGCCTCCCTGTCCATCATCAACTCCTGGGGTCCACCCAAACCCATGTCCAGTGAGTTGGTGATGCCACCCAACCATCATATCCTCTGTTGACCCCTCCTCTTCTTGCCCTCAATCATCACCAGCATCAGGGTCTTTTCAAATGAGTCAGCTCTTCACAACAGGTGGCCAAAGTATTGGAGTTTCAGCTGCAACATCAGTCCTTCCAATGAACACCCAGGAATGATGTCCTTTAGAATAGACTGTTTGGATCTCCTTGCAGTCCAAGGGACTCTCAAGAGTCTTCTCCAACACCACAGTTCAAAAGCATCAATTCTTCAGTGCTCAGCTTCCTTTATAGTCCAACTCTTGCATCCATTCATGACCACTGGAAAAAACATATCCTTGACCAGATGGACCTTTATTGACAAAGTAATGTCTTTGCTTTTGAATATGCTGTCCAGGTTGGTCATAAACTTCCTTCTAAGGAGTAAGTGTCTTTTAATTTATTGGCTGCAGTCACCATCTGCAGTGATTTTGGAGCCCAGAAAAATAAAGTCAGCCACTGTTTCCCCATATATTTGCCATGAAGTGATGGGACTGGATGCCATGATCTTAGTTTTCTGAATGTTGAGTTTAAGCTAACTTTTCAACTCTCCTCTTTTTCTTTCATCAAGAGGCTCTTTAGTTCCTCTTCACTTTCTGCCATAAGGGTGGTGTTATCTGCATATCTGAGGTTATTGAGATTTCTCCCAGCAATCGTGATTCCAGCTTGTGCTTCCTCTAGCCCAGCGTTTCTCATGATATATTCTGCATAGAATTTAAATAAGCAGGATGACAATATACAGCCTTGACACACTCCTTTTCCTATTTGGAACCAGTCTGTTGTTCCATGTTCTGTTCTAACTGTTGCTTCCTGACATGCATATAGGTTTCTCAAGAGGCAGGTCAGGTGGTCTGGTATTCCCGTCTCTTTCAGAATTTTCCAGTTTATTGTGAACCCCACAGTCAAAGGCTTTGGCATAGTCAATAAAGCAGAAATAGATGTTTTTCTGGAACTCTCTTGCTTCTTCAATGATCCAGCAGATGTTGGCCATTTGATCTCTGGTTCCTCTGCCTTTTCTGAAACCAGCTTAAACATCTGGAAGTTCATGGTCCATGTATTGCTGAAGCCTGGCTTGGAGAATTTTGAGCCTTACTTTACTAGTGTATGAGATGAGTGCAACTGTGCAGTAGTTTGAGCATTCTTTAGCATTGCCTTTCTTTGGGATTGGAATGAAAACTGACTTTTTCCTGTCATGTGGCCACTGCTCAGTTTTCCAAACTTGCTGATATATTGAGTACAGCACTTTCACAGCATCACCTTTTAGGATTTGAAATTGGTCAACTGGAATTCCCTCACCTCCACTAGCTTTGTTCGTAGTGATGCTTCCTAAGGCCCACTTTACTTCACATTCCAGGATGTCTGGCCCTAGGTGAGTGATCATACCATCGTGATTATCTGGGTCATGAAGATCTTTTTTGTACAGTTCTTCTCTGTATTCTTGCCACCTCTTCTTAATATAAATGCTGCTTCTGCTAGGTCCCTACTATTTCTGTCCTTTATTGAGTCCATCTTTGCATGAAATGTTCCCTTAGTATCTCTAATTTTCTTGAAGAGATCTCTAGTCTTTCCCATTCTATTGTTTTCCTCTATTTCTTTGCATTGATTGCTGAGGAAGGCTTTCTTATCTCTCCTTGCTATTCTTTGGAACTCTGCATTCAAATGAGTATATGTTTCCTTTTCTCCTTTGCTTTTTGCTTCCCTTCTTTTCACAGTTATTTGTAAGGCCTCTTCAGACAGCCATTTTGCTTTTTTGCATTTCTTTTTTTGGGAATAGTCTTGATCCCTGCCTCCTGTACAATGTCATGTATCTCCATTCATAGTTCTTCAGGCACTCTGTCTACCAGATCTAATCCCTTGAATGTATTTCTCATTTCCAATGTATAATTGTAAGGGATTTGATTTATGTCATACCTGAATGGTCTATTGGTTTTCCCTATTTTCTCAGTTTAAGTCTGAATTTGGTAATAAGGTGTTCATGATTTTAGCCACAGTCAGCTCCCAGTCTTGTTTTTGCTGACCATATAGAGCTTCTCCATCTGTGGCTGCAAATAATATAATCAATCTGTGCCTGGGTCCAGCCCCAGTGGATCCAGGGAATTTGAAGCGGGGATGGCATTGGTGAGGAGAACTTATTTATTTATTAATATAAGATTAGATTAGGAAGAAATAGCGTAGTGGGAAAATTAAGTGGAGAAAGAAGGCTGAATAACTTGGATTACGTGGAAGACCAATAAAATTCCAGACAAGGAACTTGTACCATCTACATTGGGCCACCGGTGCTCACTTGAATATCTAAGGGTGCCTCGCCTTAGGCTCCCTTTTACGCAGGTCTTAACAGCCAGGGCAAGTAAGTAGACTTGGCGAGCTTCCACGCCCCAGATGGGAATTTAGCCTGAAATTAAAATAAAGAGGAAAAGGAGGGAGAGGGAGAAAAAGAGAGAGAGACACTGTCCAGCGACTGGCTCCATCCTCTGTTGTTCAGAAGGCCTTTTATAGTTTTGATAAAACATGGAGACCAATGGGTAACACAAAGTTATGCAGCATTAGCAGCCCAGATTCTTACCAAAACCAGGCTTTTCTCTCTGCATACCTAGTTGTATACACAAATCTTAGGTAATTTACATCATCTTCTGGCCAAAAGGGCCAATTAACATTTTACAGCCTTTTTTCTGATAAGGATTTGTCAACCAGAAGACTTATTTGTGTTGATCTTCCCAAAGTCTGGTGCCATTCTCAGAAAGCACTAAATAAAGTTGCATTCTTACATAGCAAGGACACAAGAGGAGTGCACATATATATAACAAACAGAAAAGTAATTAACTCAAAAGTCTAGTGTTGCTAACATCAAAACTATTATATATCTTTCTCCATATCCCATTTTCATTGATTAACACCTTCCCAGGTGCCTAAAAGATAAAGAATATGGAGGTCTGGCAGCAGTCATTGAGTCAACAGTGAAAACCCTCTACCAACATGATTTTTAGCTCTTTAGAAAAGGCTCTGTATCTTTAAGATGCTTTTAAGCTTTGTGCCTCTCACAGTTGGGGGGCTGTAAGCAATTCACAAGCTGTAAGAGGTCTGGGGGAACCTGTTAGGCAAGCTAGAGAGTTATCAGAGGGGGTTTAACTGAAACATCCCTTTCAAATGCAGAAGGCTAAAGCCCTGAGTTGACTTTTTCCAGAGAATATTAGAAGAGTGCAAAAGCAGGCAGATTCTTATTTTTTGGGGGTGTGGATGCTCAGGAAATTCCAGGGGGAAAACCTGAGGTCTGATTAACCTTGCCATCAGAGCTCTGCCGCATGACCTTGTCACGGGTGAAATTCCTCACGCTGGCTCCCGGCAAATCTGATTTTGGTATTGACCATCTGATAATGTCTATATGTAGAGTCCTCTTTTGTGTTTTGGAAGAGGGTATTGCTATGACCAATGTGTTCTCTTGGCAAAACTCTATTAACTTTGGCCTGCTTCATTCTGTACTCCAAGGCCAAGTTTGCCTCTTACTCCAGGTGTTTCTTGACTTCCTACTTTTGCGTTCCAGTCCTATAATGAAAAGAATATATTTTCTGGGTGTTAGTTCTAGAAGGTCTTGTAGATTTCATAGAACCGTTCAACTTCAGCTTCTTCAGCATTACTGGTTGAGGCATAAACTTGGATTACTGTGATACTGAATGGTTTGCCTTGGAAACGAACAGAGTTCATTTTGTCGTTTTTGAGATTACATCCAAGTACTGCATTTTGCACTCTTCTGTTGACTATGATGGCTACTTCATTTCTTCTAAGGGATTCTTGCCCACAGTAGCAGATATATTGGTCATCTGAGTTAAATTCACGCGTTCTAGTCCATTTTAGTTCGCTGATTCCTAAAATGTCGATGTTCACTCTTGCCATCTCCTGTTTGACCACTTCCAATTTGCCTTGATTCATGGACCTAACATTCCAATATGCAATATTGCTCTTTACAGCGTCAGACTTTACTTCCATCACCAGTCACATCCACAACTGTGTGTTGTTTTTGCTTTGAATCCATCTCTTCATTCTATCTGGAGTTTTTTCTCCACTGATCTCTTGTAGCATCTTGGGCACCTACCAACCTGGGGAGTTCATCTTTCAGTGTCCTATCTTTTCACCTTTTCATACTGTTCATAGGGTTCTCCAGGCGAGAATATTGAAGTGGTTTGCCATTCCCTTCTCCAGTGGGCCACTATTTCCAGAACTCTCCACCATGACCCGTCCATCTTGGGTGGCCCTATAGGTCATGGCTCAGAGTTTCGTTGAGTTAGACAAGGCTGTGGTCCATATGATCAGATTGGTCAGCTTTCTGTGACTGTGGTTTTCAGTCTGTCTTCCCTCTGATGGAGAAGGATAAGAGTCTTATGGAAGCAGTCTGTCTTGGCTTCCTGTTTTTATATGTTTCCTCTTCCCCTGTCTGGAGCCTGACCTATGCAAATTGGGGTAGCCAGGTGTGTTTGTTTCACCTGAGGTTCTCATTCTGGTCCCTGGCTTTTCTTTTTTTCTCTTTTCACGTGCTTTTCCCTGTTTTTTAGCCACTGCCATTTTGGACTCCTTTTTCTTATAACTACCTAATACCTAGATTCCAAATTCTAACCACTTCTTTGTGTTACTCACCTGTGGGTACTCCCAGGAGGATGCACCTTCATGAGTAGTGCACATGCTAATAAACTTCTTTCTTTTGTTTTTCTGTTAGTCTCTTTTGTCAGTCTATTTTAAAGGCCCCAGCTGAGGCACAAGCATATCTGACATAAGGAACATTTTCTCTCTCTAAACCTGAGAATTGGGCCTGTTGCAGGGAGAAGCCAACTCTGACTCCATGTCGGAAACTGTTTCTTTGATTTGCTTTTTAGTGCTCTTGTTATTATAATCATACTTAATGACTTGCCTGGAGGACCCTGCCCCTCTGCTTGACTGTAAACTAAAGTCCCTTTCTTCAGCTCAGGGAGAGAGAGTTTGTCCCTGCCCACCTGTGAATAGAAGTGATTAACAAACCCTTCCCAAAGACTGGCCATTCCCTTGGAGATGTTTTGCAAGCCTGAAAACCCTTTCACTTTGCTTCCCCACTGCTCTCCCTTTTTATTCTGCCTTTTGACTTTAGCTCCTCATGGCTTCTTTCTTTCTGATCTGTAAAAGAACCTGGCATGCAGACCCCAATAAAATAGTTATTTTGAGGTTCTAGCCTGCTATCTTCTCAGTCTGCCAGCTCCCCAATTAAAGTCTCTTCCTTGCCTCAACACCTCGTTTCTCAGATTCACTAGCCTGTTTTGCAGTGAGCAGAATGAGCTTGGACTTAGTAACAGGCCCTCTGGTCAGGAATGGAAATGAGAAATGATATTACTTCCTAGTTTCCTAGAATTGCAATAACCACAATTAGGTAGCTTTAAAAGTCAGAAATTAATCCTCTCACAGTTTTGGAGGCTTGAAATTGAAAATCAAAGTACCTGCAAGGCTGTGTTCTCTCTAGAGCTCCAGGAGAAGATCTTTCCTTGCCCAATCAGTCCCCAACTTTTGCTGTTTACCAGCAATCCTTGGCATGAGTTTGCATGTTTAGTCATCACTTCAGTTTTTGCCTCTGTTATTATATGATATTCTCCCTGTCTGTGTCTTCCTTTTCTTATAAGGACAGCACTCATTCTGGGTTAGGACCCTCTCTAATGACCTCATCTTCATATATTTACATGTACAGAGACCCTATTTCCAAATAAAGTCATATTCACAGTTTTGGGAGTTAGGACTTCACCATATTTAAGGGTGGACACAATTTAACCCATAACAGAGATTATGGTTGCACTGGATTGGAAATTCCAAAAGAGAGAGGAGGCTTTTCTGTCCTATTAGGAAAGCTGGATAATCAGCTTGAGAGATACCTGAAGTAAAGCCTCTGTTCCCATTGTTCCCTGAATATGCTCAGCATTGAAAGACCTTTGAATCTCCTCAGGAGAGCAAAGCATTTGGCTGTGAGGACTTTAGAATAATATGGAAGTGGACAGTACTGGCAGACTAAGTTACTGTTTCTGGTCTTTAGCATTAGAAGAAATTGACTCCAGTATCTGGAGAGATTTTGAGGGGAAAAAAATATAAAAAAAAAAAACCTTCTTCCAATGGCATAACAAAAGGCCCAGTGATTTTTCAATCTGTTTGTTTCATTAAAAGGAGATAACTTTACCAATCATCACTGACTGATTTCAAGCTATATGAAAGATCCTAACAGATTAACCTGAGTATTGATCCTAAGAAGCAGTGTTCTTGAAGCCTACTCGTAATGACTGACTTAAGGAGACACCTATTAGAAAGAGAGGAATGGAATTATAGTTAAAGTTTATGCATTTCCACAGAAATAAAACTGTTGAAAGGGATTTAATTACTAAATTAGTTGCTCAGTTGTGTCTTAACTCTTTGTGGCCCCATGGACTGTAGCTCACCAGGCTCTTCTGTCCCTGGAATTCTCCAGGCAAGAATACTGGAGTGTGTAGCCATTCATTTCTCCAGAGATCTTCGTGACCCAGGGGTTGAACCTGGGTCTCCTGCATTGCAGGCCAATTCTTTGCCATCTGAGCCACTGTGTACAGAGCAGGCTGGTGGGCTACAGTCCATGGGGTCTGAAAGAGTGGGACATGACTGAGTGACTAACACTTTCACTTTCTTTCAGTTACCAAATAGTCCTGAAACAGTTGACTCTCCACCTAAAGGATAAATTCAGATCTTTAGCACACATAAAATTCAGAATTAAATTCCAGTTGAAATAAAGGTGGAAATGTAAAGTAAATTTTAAAAAGTTGAAAACTATAACTGAAGTGAGCCAAATATTTTTAAAGAAGATATTAAAACTAAAGTATAAAGAAAATAGAAATATATGTTAATGCATAAAAAAACATT
Source organism: Capricornis sumatraensis (assembly GCF_032405125.1). Taxonomy (NCBI): domain Eukaryota; kingdom Metazoa; phylum Chordata; class Mammalia; order Artiodactyla; family Bovidae; genus Capricornis; species Capricornis sumatraensis. The sequence continues at coordinate 96,903,496 of NC_091072.1, forward strand.
TTTATAGCAAAAATTCAGAAGACATACAGATGTCAAAGCCAAATTTCATATTATGATTAATGACAGAAAATTTAATATACAAAAGTGGAGAAATTCTAGAAATTTATATGATTTCTCTGAGAATTATGATTTTGCCTTCTGAAATGATATTTTAGTATAAATAACAGAAAAAAGGAAATCCTTTTCATAAATATTGAGCAAAATGTAAATTGGCAAACTGGGGTTTAATTTTAAGTGACTGATCAAGAAATTTCAGTTTGTAGTGTTTTCAGTGATTAAAAATCCAATATTAATGTTAATGTGGACAAATATTATTTTTGAAAAATGCTAGTAAGAGTGTAAAGTGGTGCAGCTTTCCCAGAAAATAACCTGGCAAAACCAATTAAAATTTAACAACAACAATAATAATAATAATAATAATAAAATAAAATTTAATGAGTACATCTCCTAAACTTATCTATCATCCTTCTGTATATTCTGTGAAATTATGTACAATATGCAGGTTACCTAACCAAACTTGGGTCCACTTGTCCACATGCAATAAAGCCAATCTACTGACAGTGGGTTGTGGTGAAGGCAAGTGCAGCAATTTTTGGTGAGACCAAGGAAGGAGTCCAGGGCAGCTAATCCTCTAAATGCTTTAAGTCCTGGATGGGTTTCAAGATAGCATTTTTAAAGGCCAGGTGAGGGAGGGAGGTCACAGGTATCTAATCAGCTCATGCACATTTCTCTGATTGGTTGATGGTGAACTAATAAAGTGATGTCACATTATTAATCCTCAGACTCTAGTTGGTCTGGAGGCTACATGCTCATGGTCATCAGGTGGTTAGTTTCTTCCATTTGGTGGTGGTTTTAGAATCTGTAAAACAACTCAAGAAGTGTATATCTGGTTCTATTATCTAGGTACTTCAGAGAGGAGCAAAAGCAGAGGATTATGGGAGAAGGGTCTGCCTGTGAAGGCCCCAATAGAATACTGTTCAGTTACTTACACGCATCCTATATGATAATGGCATTACAAACATGGCATAGTCAAGTGGATACTTGTTTATAGGCTCAAAGTTAAAGATGTCTGAGGAAATGATTATGTCAGAGTGATAACAAAACAAGAAATCAAACAAACAAAAAATATTTCTGAAGAAACAAAATAAAATAAATTGAAAAAATATGGAATTCATTAATTTGAAATATGAACTATTTTAAAGAATATCATGGGAAATAATAAAAATTGAGTATTATGTACAAAGATTGAAGATTTAATAAACATTTGAGAAACATGCTTTAAGTAATGGCTTATGAAGAACTGATTCTTGAGTTTGAGGGAGGGGAGCTTTTTGATATTAATTTTATGATAACATTGCAGTAAATATTAGTTTCTAAATGTTTATAGTCATATTTTTTCCTAAACTGTACTGTATAAATGAGACTTATATTTTTTATAAAAGAGAAAATCAAATCTTATGTGTATATAAACAGCTATATACATTTTAGAGATAATAGTGTATGATATTATAATCACATAGAATGGTAATAGTAAGTTAAAAGGGGAATGTGGGCTTTTTGCTGGAGACATTCGCATCTCTGAAAAGATCAAGCAATGTAGTTGAGATTTCACCTGACTCAGGTTCATGCTCACTACTCAAAAGTTGATACTCGAGAGACAAGTGTTGGTTGGAAAGGACGTATTTCTTTATTTAGGAGTCCAGCAACTTGGGATGAAGTCAGACTCCTGTCCAAAAATCAACTACAAAGAGTCTGCTTGACCATGAAAGTTTTTAAAGGGAAGTTAATCTTTGGGGTTGGGGTAGGTATGGTCAGAGTCTTCCTTATCTTCCACTATTGCAAACTTTCTTCTGATTGGTTGGTGGTGAGATGATAGAGTGATGTTCCAGGGATATTTTGCTCAGCCTAAAGGTACCATCCACCTGAGTGGGGACCTTAGTTCCTGCAGAAGAACTCAAGAGTGTTGTTATGTATGTCCCTTGAGGAGGAACAAGGACCCTGCACTCTTATTTTTTTCCTAAACTTTTTGGTTGTGCTGCATGGGGATCTTAGTTCCCTAAGCAGGGATCGAACCTCACACCTGTGGCATTGGTAACTCATAGCCTAAACCTCTGGACCACCAGGGAAGTCCCTGCACTATTGTTTCTTGATTGTTCCTCCTTTGTTTGTGCATTCCCTCTCTTCCTTGATTAGCAACTATGTGAACCTGCTCTTTGAAATTCAAGGAAATGTCAAGGAGACGGAATGAACCCTATTTCCTACAAGCAATAAATAGAACTGGGAGAGGATTTGTACCCAGGAGAGCTCCACAGTGTCCTCCTCAATTTCAAGATGTCAAATAATGCTTTATGCCAAAGAAAAATTGAATAGGACAGTTCAATAGGCAAGGAAGACCTTATTCTGTTGAAACAGGGATCAAAACTACAGTGAAGGGAAGAGAGACTGAAGTCAACTCCATATACAAAAGGCAAGGTGGGATTACAAGTTAAAATTTAATTCCTGGTACTTTTGATTCACTTAGCAACCTTTTTCAGAACAGTTTAAAAACGGTTCTCAAGAGGTTAAAGAGCCAAAAGTCTCCTATTGCTAAGAGAGAACTAACTAATCATAAAACAGTAAAAATTAACTTAACAAAACTTTACCTAGTTCATCTTCTTGGGGAAACAGTAGCTTCATTGTTAATATATGTGGACCATACTTTTCAGTCAGTTTTGAGATGATAGTAGCTATAACTGATAGACACTGTTAGGAATGACTTATTTAGGCACTTAATTTATCTATGCATGTGGGTGTATGTGTGTGCATGCGTGTGCTGAGAGCAATAGTGTCATAATCATTTATAACTTCTCCCCAGTGCTCAGCATGGACATAGAAAAATGCATGATTTTGCCGTTCAACTGTATTCATTAGCAGTACCTCACTTTTACACTAAGTGCTTACCTGTAAAATGGTTTAATTGTACATTACAGGAACTTACAGAATACTCCATCAACTCCACCAAAGGAAGGCATCAAAAGACACCATCATGCCCTAGCATCATTTGAATATTTCACTTCAAAATTTGTAGTTTCCACCAGTTTCATTGTTGATCGTGATTGACTGAACAATCCTAATCAAATCCACTGTCTTCCTCCCAATGATAGAACTTCCTTAAGCCAAGCATCCCATTCTCAACAAATTCACACCTTGCCTTTGTCGACTAAAAAATATAGTCACAACATGAAAGTAGAGTTATTTTGGTGGGACATATTTAGGACTCTGAGCTTGGGAGACAGTATCTCAGTAGCTCTGAGAAAACTGCACAAGGAGGCAGGAGGGGAAGTCAGGATGTATATATGTTTATGACAAAGGGAGCAGGCAGTCTGAATATCAAAGGTCACATATCAAGTTAAGGAATTTAGCATTCTAGGTAGGGGAAGATGCAAGCCTCTGGGCTCATTGAATTCATTCCTTTCAAGTGCACCTCAGCGATCTGGAGCCAATCCTGTTTCCTGGCTCACCTTGCTTCTTGCATTACCCCAGCTCCATAGCAGTCCCCATGGAAGGTGCCACCATCCTCTGGATAGCACTAGGGAGCCCTCATTCACATTTGGAAACCAGAAATTGTTGATGACTGTGAAGTTTCTTGTTCATTAATATGGCAGGAGATATTTTCAGTTCACACTTTTCTCCCTCCTTTCCCAGACACTGCCAAAACACTCCACAGGTGAAATTCACCCTTAACATGGTGAGCAGTAAACTCAGACATGTATTAACAATAGGTTATGTTGGGATGTGGGTAGCAACTATTTGACAAACATGTGGCCAGTCTGGGAAGGAGAAGAAACCATAAGACATTGTAGGATATTTGGCAGAGACAAAGAAACCAGTAAGACATTATAGGATATTTGACAAAGAACAAAAAAAAAGAAAAAAAGAAAAATATCTGCTATTTGATGGCATAAAGGGGAAAAAGTGAATTTTTTCCTTACATTAGGGTATAGATTTCACTGAATCGACAACAAAGCTGATTGTAAAATATTTATTATTAATAACTTAGAAGCAGCAACCACAAAAAAGAGATTTAAAGTATATATTCAGTTCAATTCAGTTGCTCAGTCATGACTCACTGTTTGTGACCCCATGGACTGCAGCACGCCAGCCTTCCCTACCCATTAACAACTCCCGGGGCTTACTCAAACTCATGTCTATTGAGTCAGTGATGCCATTCAACAATCTCATCCTCTGTCATCCCATTTCCCTCCTGCCTTCAATCTTTCCCAGCATCAGGGCCTTTCCAATGAGTCAGTTATTCTCATTAGGTGGCCAGAGTATTGGATTTTCAGCTTCAACATCAGTCCTTCCAATGAATATTCAGGACTGATTTCATTTAGGATAGACTGGTTGGATCTCCTTGCAGTCCAAGAGACTCTCAAGAGTCTTCTCCAACACCACAATTCAAAAGCATTAGTTCTTCAGCACTCAACTTTCTTTATAGTTCAACTCTCACATCCATACAAGATTACTGGTAAACCCATAGCTTAAACTAGACGGACCTTTGTTGGCAAAGTAATGTCTCTTCTTTTTAATATGCTGTCTAGGTTGGTCATAGCTTTTTTTCCAAGGAGCAAGCATCTTTTAATTTCATAGCTAAAGTTACCATCTGCAGTGATTTTTGAGCCCAAGACAATAAAGTTTGTCACTGTTTCCATTGTTTCCCCATCTATTTATCATGAAGTGATGGGACCAGATGATATGAAATTAGTTTTCTGAATGTTGAGCTTTAAGCCAACTTTTTCACTCTCCTCTTTCACTTTCATCAAGAGGCTCTTTAATTCTTCTTCACTTTCTGCCATAAGGGTGGTGTCATCTGCATATCTCAGGTTATTAATATTTCTCCCAGCAATCTTGATTCCAACTTGTGTTTCATGCAGCCCAGCATTTCTCATGATGTATTCTGCATGTAAGTTAAATAATCAGGGTGACAATTTACAGCCTTGACATAGTCCTTTCCCAATTTGGAACCAGTCTGTTGTTCCATGTCCAGTTCTAACTGTTGCTTCTTGACCTGCATACAGATTTCTCAGGAGGCAGGTCAGGTGATCCGGTATTCCCATCTCTTTAAGAATTTTCCACAGTTTGTTGTGATTTGCATAGTCAATCGTTTGGCATAGTCAATAAACAGAAGTAGATGTTTTTCTGGAACTCTCTTGCTTTTTCTATAATCCAGCAGATGTTGGCAATTTGATCTCTGGTTCCTATGCCTTTTCTAAATCCAGCTTGAACCTCTGGAAGTTCACAGTTCAGGTACTGTTGAAGCCTGGCTTGGAGAATTTTGAGCATTACTGAAGAAGGAATTCATAGGGCCTGGACTCCATTTTAGGCCTGTTCATACTGATCATGCTCGGCCACCTCTCCAATGGACTCTGAACTCTGTGCTTAGTGTCTATGGAAACTACATCAGAGGATATGACCCCCTGTGGACAGGGGAATCTTGAAGATCACATCCAGGCTACTCATCTCCTAAGAGAAAACAAACTCACCCCTGCCTCTGGACAGGTCATACATTTTTTCTATATCTATCGGAATGTAACCACAGGCTTATCGATTATTAACAGTTTGGAATGTAACCACAGGCTTATTGATTATTAACTGTCTGAACATATGACACATGAATGATATGATTATTGTGATTGTATATACCTTTTCTTTGTTTATGTAAGTCTCAAGGAATTTGGGGTGGTGGGTTCGGACACGTACACATGGGGTATAAAAGATTTTCACAAATGCTGGTTGGGGTCCTTGGCTAAGAGGAGACTTTGCCTTGGGCCCGCCGGTGTAATAAACTGCACTCCACTATCTGCATTGTCCTTCTGAGTGAGTTTGCTTCCCAGAACACGTGGCTGTAACATTACTTTGCTAGCATGTGAGATGAGTGAAATTGTGCAGGAGTTTGAACATTCTTTGGCATTACCTATATATTAAGGCCTTAAAAATTGTCATTTTTGTTAGTTTTCCTTCACATAGTTCCAGTCTTTACCAAAAACAAGTATATTTATTAAGTTAGAAAAGGTGTACTCTTTATTTAAAGTGGGCATGTAATAAGTATAGAATCCTGAAACATAGTAGAAAAGCTGCATATGAAAATTTACTTGCTCTCCCTTGATTTAGTTGTTTTCAAATGTCATGAAGCCTATAAGCCTATGGAGTGTTTTGTTTACCAAGATATTAAACATTGATTTTACCCTATAGTGGTGTTTTATCAGGTGTTATATCATATAGCTTTTCTTTTTAAAAAGAACATCTCTTCATGGGTGCTTAATTTAAAATGACTGACCCACAACTTAAATTATAAAGAGTCTTTTTAAAAGTTTTCTAATTCATTTGTTCCTTGTTTGGCTTAGATCTATTTTTTCATATACATGCATACAAAACACCTAGGCTACTTCCAGGAGTGCCTTTATCATAGTGGAAAGAGATTGAGCAAATTCATAAATGGTATTCACAGAAATATGGTGGGAGGTTTGGGAATTAGAAGCAGGGGCCTCACTTTTATCACTGGCAATTAGTAAGCATTGTGAATTAAGACTACCCAGTTAATGCTTTTTTGTTCTCAGGAAATTACAGCTCAGAAGGAATGCTGGCACTTTTGGTTTGCTAATCTGCCTGGCTTTGTGTGCTTTACTTTTTCAGCCACAATCAAATAATCATTTCCTCTTGTTTGTCTTCATTTCCTGCCTCCTCCTCTGATTTAACTGTCAAATGTCCTTTGCTTTTGGCCAGCCCTATAGTTCCTGACATTATTATTCTTTTGTAAAAAGGAGTGCTTGGGCATATACTAATATAAATAGTTCTTTTTTCTTGGTCACAGGCAACTGTACAGCTTATTGTACTGGTATTCTTATACACTATATATCAGACTTCATTCCAATACACTATCATAAAGGGATTTAGGAAAACAGAAACTGTGAACAGAAAATAGCATTGTGATTAATGTTGTTTTGACATCTTCATTTAGTTTTATGGTTTTTGTTTGTTTCAAAATAAGCCTTAAAGTGTAAAGGTTATCTGCCTATGATCTATGAATCTATAGTCTATATCTATCATCAGTCATTTTAAAGTTACCATTTTTGTTAAGACTTTTTGCTGGTAACAGAATTTTTTGTTCTAAGAATACCCATTTCCTACCAAGTCACAGTGCCTCTCAAGACAACCATCTATAAGACAGAAAGGGGTGCATTTAAAAAGTGATGTGTAGGAGGTATTACAACAAATGCTGTTGTACACGAACAGAATTTTTGCACATAACTCCCTCGCAGTTCTTTAAAAATGTACCCTTTCATATAAAAATATCTGCTTGGATGCTAACAAACAAAGGAAAAAACTTTTTTGCCTCTTTAGGTGCTATCTTGTCAATGCAACTTAAATTGATGTTTCAAGTTATTCACCCCAGAAAAATCTGCAGAAGTTGCCAGATTATGTGTCTGTGTAAAGGGGTTAGAATATGCCACTCCAAAATAAGCCACTTTGGCATATTGACAATTTTAAGCTGAAGATACTTGAAAAAACAACAGATACAGAAGGACTCTTTGACCTCCTTTTTTCTGCTTGAAAGTAGGTCATACAATTTCCCATGAGAAAGTTCTTCTTCCTGCACTAGTAAGACAAGAACAGTTCTATCACTGGAGATGGGAGGTCAATGCTGAAATGGATGTATACAAACAAACCTACTAAAATAACCTTTATCTTGCATTAGTTTTCCCCAAATATTTCTTGGTCATTTCCTCAGAATTTATCTCACCTAGAAGTGTAACCCCTTTTTCTTTTGTATTGTTACTTCACAATTTTATCATTCTTTGTTAAAAAGGTATATAAGCTCTTGGCTCTAACTGCTTCTTTGAGTCTTCATTTTTCCTATAAAAGCTCTTGTATGCATGCAATAATATTAATAACAATGTATATTTTCCTCCTGTTAATATGTCATTTGTAATTTCAATCCATAGGACCCAGGACCATCATCTCCTACCATAATGATGATAAGCATCGGATATCATTAGCTGGAACTCCCTACTCACTTCAGAGGCTGTAGCTGAGATCTGAGGCACACCTGAAGTAGCCAGCAAAACTTAAGTGTCTCTTTGTATTCTTTGTTTTAATCGATCTCTTCCCTCCCAGAGATGGGCCTTGTTTTCCTTTGTCTCTGTCTTTTGTGTTGTTTTCATAAGCAGGATAAACATGAGGTAGAACACAGGCATGGGTCTTACAAACTTGTTGTTTGAGGTGGTCGCACTGACCAGTGAGTTTATGGTTCTTGCTGGATTGGAGTCTGTTTGGACAAGTTTTGCTGTGGTTCACTAATAAAAATGCTGTGTGAGATTCTCCATTCACCTTGTTTAGTGTTGTGAAAGCATGCCTTGTAATCTGCCTTCTGCCAGCCTGGAGGTATAGCTATTGGGCCTGCATCAGGTAGCTAGCGATCAGATCAGGAACCCGTGGCACAGAGGGTGCTAGCAGCACTTTATGTGCCTGACTTTGCCTGACTTTGTTCTAGGGGAATAGGCCTTAAAAAGAGTCTCAGCCTTTAAAGGGCATTTGTTATCTCTACCCTCATTGTCTTTTTAGTGGTAGAAAGTCACATATCAGTATCGGCTGCCTAATATCACATTATCAGGTCTGTGACTGGAGGTGTATACTTTTGTGGGTGACTGGTGATACAAGTTTTCTTAAAAACTATTCTTGCCATTTGTGATGACAAAGGTTTGCTCATTTTTGATTGAAATATAGTTTATTACAATATTATAATAGTTTCATGGTGTGTTTCAAAATTGTATAACTTTTATTCCACTTATAGTTGTTTAAAATATTGGCTATCTCCCCTATGCTGTGCAATAGATGCTTGTAGCTTTTGTATTTTATACATAATTGTTTGTATCTCTTAATGCCCTAATATTATATTGCCCCTCCTCACTTCCCTCTCCTTGCTGGTAACCAGTGATTTGTTCTTTATATCTTTGGGTCTGCTTCTATTTTGTTGCATATATTTGCTTGTTTTATTGTTTAGATCTCCACATATAAGTGATAACATACAGTATTTGTCTTTGTCTAACTTCACTAAGCACGATCCATGATGCCATTTAGGTCCATCTATATTGTTGCAAATAGCAAAATTTCATTATATGTTTTAGGACTGAATAGCATTCCATTGCATATATACCACATCTTCTTTATCCACTTAACAACTGATGGACACTTAGGTTGCTTCCTTCTCTTGGCAATTATAGTTAATGTAGCTATGAATATTGGGGTACATATCTTTTCAAATTAGTGTTTTTATTTTCTTCTAATATATACCCAGTAGTGGAACTGCTCAATCATGTGGTAGTTCTACTTTTAGTTTTGTGAGGAGTCTGCACACTATTTTCCACAGTAGTTGCACTAATTTACATTCTCACTTATATGCCTTTTCTCCATATCCTCACCAATATTTGCCATTTCTGGTCTTTTCTGATGATGGTCATTCTTACATGTATGAGATGACATTTCATTATAATTTTGATTTATATTTCTCTGATAATTAGTAATACTGAACATTTTTTCATATATTTGTTTGCCACCTGTATGTCTTTGCAAAAATGTTTTTTCATGTCTTTTGCCTGGTTTTCAATAGGATTTTTTTATATTGATGGTATGGACTGTTTCTATATGATGAATATTAACCCTTTTATCTGTCTTTTCATTTGCAAATATCTTGTTTCATTCAGTAGGTTGTCTTTTCATTTTGTCAGTGGTTTCCTCTTCTGTGTAAAAACGTTGAAGTTTAATTAGATTGTTTATTTCTGTTTTTTTTTTTTTTTCTTTTTTCCTCTTTTGCTCTAGGAGACAGATCCAAAAAAAATATTGCTCTGGTTTATGTCACAGAGTGTTTCATCTCTGTTATCTTCTAGGAGTTTTATGGTTTCCAGTTTTACATGTAAGTCTTTAATCTATTTTGAGTTTATTTTGTATATAGTATGACAAAAGGTTCTAATTTCATTCTTTTGCATGTAGCTGTCCATGCATGTAGCTGTATTTTTTTGTTATTTATTATTCCATTATTGTATATTAATTGACCATAAGTTAGTTTTTTTTCCTAGCTCTCTATTTTTTTTCCATTGATCTGTGTGTCTATTTTTTGTCCATACCATGCTGTTTTGATTATTGTAGTTTTGCAGTATCTTAAAATATCTTTATAAGTGACTTTTTGAATCATGGGCTGTACCCACTCTGGGGGTATAATTCTTAATCCATGATAAAAAAAAAATTGAGATGAAATTTATCTCTAGGTCTTTTTATAGAAAGACTTATTGGATTTAAAAACAATTAAATGGGGGTATATCTTTAAATAGTCTACTTGTCAATGGTCAGATGATTTATCTTTTTATTTGAGAGAAATATTTATATTTGGAAAAAAAAAATGTTACAGTACTCTCATTCTAAATAAATGTCCTGTTGGTACATTTGGAATGGTCAAATTGAAAAAAAGACACCAGAGAATATTATGGCTAGCTTTATGGACACTTTTAACAGGAAAAATGAGACTAGAAATGAGAACAGAATTCCACACCCACAGTGAGTTACTCTTGTCCATGCTTCGGTACCCTCATTTATCACTAAGTCCCTGTCCCCTTCCTTCCAGAAGATCTTTTGGATCTTATGACCCATGACTCAAACCCCCCTCCCCAAATCCAAACCTGCCTCCTCAAAAATTCCTTTAATCCCTGCAACTCCTTCAATTTGCCCAGAAAATTCCAACTGACCTCATTCTTCTCTACCCTGCAAAAATTAAAGAAAATAATCCAGCCTGATTTCCAGGCCTGGGTATACAGGTTACTTACGTAAATACTGATGGCCAAAAAACAACTGACACAGGCCCCAGGGTCAAGCAATAGGACTCATTTTGATGTCCCTTATTATTTTACCTACTTTATGGGTATCTATTTAGCCTTTGTTAAAGCTCAACATTCAGAAAACTAAGATCATGGCAACTGGTCCCATCACTTTATGGCAAATAGATGGGGAAACAGTGGAAACAGTGAGATAATTTATTTTCTTAGGCTCCAAAATCGCTGCAGACGGTTACTGCAGCCATGAAATTAGAAGACACTCCTTGGAAGAAAAGCTAGGACCAACCTAGACAGCATATTAAAAAGCAGAGACATTACTTTGCCAACAAAGGTCCATCTAGTCAAAGCTATGGTTTTTCTAGTAGTCATGTATGGATGTGCTGCTGCTGCTGCTAAGTCGCTTCAGTCATGGCCGACTCTGTGCAACCCCATAGACGGAAGCCCACCAGGCTACCCCAGTCCCTGGGATTCTCCAGGCAAGAACACTGGAGTGGGTTGCCATTTCCTTCTCGAATGCATGAAAGTGAAAAGTGAAAGTGAAGTTGCTCAGTCGTGTCCAACTCTCAGCAACCCCATGGATTGCAGCCTATCAGGCTCCGGCGTCCATGGGGTTTTCCAGGCAAAAGTACTGGAGTGGGGTGCCATTGCCTTCTTCGGTATCGATGTGAGAGTTGGACCATAAAGAAAGCTGAGCACTGAAGAATTGATGCTTTTGAACTGTGGTGTTGGAGGACACTCCTGAGAGTCCCTTGGACTGCAAGGAGATCCCCCAGTCCATCCTAAAGGAGATCAGTCCTGAATAGTCATTGGAAGGACTGATGCTGAAGCTGAAACTTTGGCCACCTAATGTGAAGAAATGACTCATTGGAAAAGACCCTGATGCTGGGAGGGATTGGGGGCAGGAGAAGGGGACGACAGAGGAAGAGATGGTTGGATGGCCTCACTGACTTGATGGACATGAGTTTGAGTAAGCCCCAGGATTTGGTGATGGACAGGGAGCCTGGCGTGCTGCTGTCCATGGGGTTTCAAAGAGTTGGACACGACTGAGTGACTGAACTGAACAGAACTGATTTAGCATTTTTATGCATTGTCCCTTGTGGATGTATCCTGGGACACCACCACAATGAATACATGTCTTTGGATATCACCAGATCTTTATTTGTTTAATTAATTATTTTATTTATTTATTTATTCTTGGCTGTGCTGGGTCTTCATTGCACTATGAGATTTTCTCTAGTTGTGCTTCATGAACTTCTCATTGTGTCGTCTTTGTTGTTGTGGAGCATGAGCTCTAGGGTGTTCTGGCTTCAGTAGTTGCAGCATGTGGACTCAGTAGTTGCAACTCCCAGGCTACAGAGCACAGGCTCAGTAGTGGAGTCACACAGGGTTTAGTTGCTCCACAGCATGTGTGATCTTCTGGGTCAGTGATCAAACCCATGTCTCCTGCATTGACAGGCAGATTCATTACCACTGAGCCACCAGAGCCTAGTACCAGATCTTTTAAACCATGAAGCCCTTTACTTTGGCTTTTGAAAAATTCTATCAAATTTAGAAAGGTAGAAGGTTTGGTGGTCATTCACAGCCCCAATCATAAGGGCTTCAACTATCTACTAAGAAGTGTTCTTTCCACCCATGCTTAAGCTATAGTTATAAGACCATCCAGAAAGCCCCTCCCCCCCCCCACCCCCCGCCAGGGAATTTCCCCTTACCTAAAAGAGAAAACAAATGTTTCGAACTTCCCCAAGTCCTCCTCCAGTGATCATCTGGAGGCTGATATTTAAGGTCTAAGATTGATTTGTGCACTCAGAAGAAGGGGGCATCCCACGGTCAAAGGCACACTGCATTCAACCCTGAAGTGCCAAAACATATACATCTTTTTATTTCCTCCTTAGTAAGAAATCTTCTCCCTAATATAAGACAAATCCAGAATGGTGTGGTTGGCTGTGCAGGACAATCTCTCAGTGTTATCATTCAAGTTGCTATTTAATTCTTTGAAAATAGCTTTCAGGAAAGCAGCAGAAAAAATAAATTGAAATCAACAATCCTTGCCTTGCAAATTGAATCTTTAAAAAACAGAAGTATGAATCTAAGGGTAACTTAATATCTACTCATTTTTCTTGCCAACTTTGGAGCCTTCCCTATCCATCTCAAGATATTTGCAGATATTGTAAAAGAGCAGAACATTGGAAAGGCAATTGTTCTGCAGATAACACAAAAGTAAGCTTACATACAGTATCCCTAGACCCCAGCAGCCTCAGAGGGTCTTTTTCTTTCCTTCTGTGGGATAATTTTCCATAGATTGATGGGGTCAGTCAGTACTCAGTTGCACCTCAGAACCCATCATAACTTAAAATATTGGGTTGGCCAAAAAGATTGTTTGGGATTTTCCCATAACGTGGAAACTCTGAATGAACTTTTTGGATAACCCAATAGAACATTGGGCATCCCAGGTGGTACTAGTGGTAAAGAACCCACCTGGCAGTGCAGGAGATGTAGGAGACATGGGTTAGATCCCTGGGGTTGTGAAGATCCCCTGGAGAAGGAAATGGCAACCAACTCCAGTATTCTTGCCTAGAGAATCCCATGGACAGAGGAGATGGTGACTTGTAACCCATAGGGTCACAAAGAGTTGGATACTACTGAAGTGACTTAACACAACAACACACAACACACAATAGAATATTAGAAACTGTACTTTTTGACTGATACCAGTGCAACTCTCCCTACCATTTACTTAGAGGATTTATATTTGTCCATCATCTCTAATTCTGTTCAAGCTGTCAGAGTCTCTCGGCAACCTATTTTATTGCCAAATCTCAGACTGCAAAGTCCTTAGGCCCTCTAACCACCTATCATCTATCTTTCTAGTTTCTGATTCCTCATCAGCAAATATTTTAGGTAGAGGCATATTATGTAAATTTAATGTACAATCTAATCAGAAAAGTGTTTGTATTTCCATACCCTCAGACCAAATCACAGTTTTCTACTTTCCCTGATGGAGACCTTTCTCAATTTAAAGTCCTCTGAAGATGGACAGCAGCCTTAAAAGATGTCCTAATTAGTCTCTGCTCCTCACATGCAAAGGAAGTTGGATTGCTCTTTAGTGCAATCAGTGCTCCTACACATTTTCTGAAAAAGGAATAAAGTTGTCCCAACTGTAGCCCAACATCTACTTTCTCAAGAAGCAAAGGAAAAAAAAAAAAAGAATTGAATCTATAATAAAGTTGGATGTTCTTATATTTACTTCTTCATTCTGCAATGCCTCAATCTTGTCAGCAAGGAAAGAAAGGATATTTGATTCAGATGGGAATCAAATTATTGATTTTTACAAAATGTGAGAGATATAACTGCTTTTGTAATTCCTTATCCAGTATATTCCTCAATCCAACTACTATTCTTATCACAATTCCTGCTAACATAGCTTGATTTACAGCCACTGACTCCTGCACAGCTCTCTAATTCCATTGAACAATTTCTCTTTGCATTTACATTCTGAGGAAGACAATTGATGTGAATTTGAATACCTTTGAGCTATTCCGAGTCTCCCTCAATAGTTTCCCAAATCCTTAATGTTGGCTTAAACTCTAGGCTTTACCCAAGGTTCTACCATCATTCGCTGTTAATGGCCTTTACTTTGTAACCAAACTAAGTAAGGTGTTTCTATATATTCCCTCATCCTCTTAAAGACACTAGCAGAACAAGGCTATCAAGCCACTAAATATAGACTTCAGTGGGTACAGATAACTGTTATCTACTTAGAAGACAAGTTATCTTAGGACACTCAAAACTCATACCAAAAGGCCTTAATATTGTCCATCCATCTCCTGAAAGCAAAAACACAACAATGTAAATTTTTCAAGGCAGCTGCTATTGTTGCCAACAAATTCCTAGTTTGGCTGCTTCTGCAACCTCTACAACCTGTCCACTGCCTCTGTTCTTGGCTTATCTAATTTTGACAAATATTTTCACCTTTGTTGCCAAGCAAAGAATTGCTGTGATATTTTAGTACAACCTTTTATTTTTAGATATGTCCTGTAGTGTATTTCTCACGTCAGATAGACATTGTGGTGTTAGGCATGCTCCCACACTACAGTGACTTCTGTTCAAACTGCAGCCCATTAAGGAGACTGATACTGTATCTCTAGGAAATAAGAGGACTGTCAAGACTGCTAAATACAAAACTGAGACCACTTATTCTTTCTCTACCCACTTTTTGGTGTATGTATGGTACTCAGTCGCTTCAGTTGTGTCTCACTCTTCAAGACCCCATAGACTGTCACCTAATCCTCTGTTGGCAGAACTGCCCAGGCAAGAGTAAGAATACTGGAGTGGGTTTCTATTTCCTTATCCAGGGCATCTTCCCAACCCAGGTATCTCTATCCACTTTATAAACCTTCCTCTTGACATGCCACCTGCAATATTAATAGTTTCTACTTAACTACTTAAAAGCAGGGCATAAAATTTCCTATGAGAAATATGCTTTCTCTGCTCTGGGGAGAAAAGGACATTTTTATCAGTGGAGACTGGGAGTTGAGCTTGAGATGAATCTGTGCAAACAGACCTACTAAACTAACCTGATTCTTCCTTTAGTTCAGTTCAGCCGCTCAGTCGTGTCCGATTCTTTGTGACCCCATGAATCGCAGCTCGCCAGGTCTCCCTGTCCATCACCAACTCCCGGAGTTCACTCAGGCTCACGTCCATCAAGTCAGTGATGCCATCCAGCCATCTCATCCTCTGTTGTCCCCTTCTCCTCCTGCCCCCAATCCCTCCCAGCATCAGGGTCTTTTCCAATGAGTCAACTCTTCTCATGAGGTGGCCAAAGTATTGGAGTTTCAGCTTCAATATCAGTCCTTCCAATGAACACCCAGGACTGATCTCCTTTAGGATGGACTGGTTGGATCTCCTTGCAATCCAAGAGACTCACAAGAGTCTTCTCCAGCACCACAGATTCTTCCTTAGTTTCCCCCATATTTCCAAGTTACTTTCCTGCAGGTTATCACCCCTGGAGACTTAGTGCTCTTTTCCTTTGTCTTGTCTCTTCTCTTCAAACTTATTCTTTGTTAAGAAGCCTATAAGCTCTCTCAATCCTAACTGCTTATTTGGATTTTCACTTTTTCCTATGAATGCTCTTATGTGTATGGGAAAATAATAAATAAAATTTCTATGCTTTTCTCTTGTTGATCTGTCTTTTGTCAGTTGAATAGATAGAGCCTAGTCACAGAGCCTAGGATGGTGGAGAAAAGTTCTTTATCAACCCTTATATATGCTTGTAAATATATGTTTTATTAGATATACAATGAAAATTAAGTTTTAAAGTACAGATGTATACTTTTTTTTTCTTTTGGTTTTATTGAGATGTAATTGACATACAGCTCTATATATATTTAAAGTGCAAAACACAATAATTTGACTTACAACATGAAATGACTATCACAATAAGTTTACTAAATATTCATCATCCATATAGATACAAAAGTAAAGAAATAGGAAGCACTTTTTATGTGTAATGAGAACTGTTAGTATTTACTCTCTTAATTTTTATCTATAACATATAGCAATATTAATTGTATCTATCACTTTTTCATTATCATTTTGTTCAGTCATGTCCGACTCTTTGTTATGCTATGAACTGTAGTCTGCCAGGCTTCTATGTCCGTGGGATTTCCCAGGCAAGCATACTGGAGTGGGTTGCCATTTCCTCCTCCAGTGAATCTTCCTGACCCAGCTATCAAACCCACATCTCCTGCATCTCCTTCATTGGCAGGTGGATTCTTTACCACTCTGCCACCTATCATTGTGCACTAAATCACTAGTATTCATTTATATTAAGGTACTTTTCCACTGTCTTTGTCTAAATCCCTATTCTCCCTATACCCTGCCTCTGGGAACCACAAATCTCATCACCCTTTCTATGAGTTTATTTGTTTCTTTTTGAAGTATAAATGACCAGCAACTTTTGTTAGTTCCTATTATAAAACATAGTGATTTTTTTTCTATACATTTTAAAATGGTCACAATAAATTTGTGTACTATATCTCACCATATAAAGATAAATTCTTCCTTTTGAGATTCCCTTGAGAAATTAAGACATTTAATCACAGTGCAAATCAGTTTAATAAGGAAACATATTTGGAAATATTTGCAAAAAAATTCAGTTTTTAACAATAAGAAAGATTAAAATGTCAGAGGACATTTCATAGGATAGCACACATGCCATGGTATACAAGACCAAGAGAGCACATTTCAGTATTGAGAAAGAATGTTCTAGATATCTCTTAATGCTCTGTTTAATACTGTTAATTGCAAAAGTATAAACAGATGTTAACAGGTAATGAGCAAGGTATTTGTCAGTTCTATAACAGAGGGCTAAAATATCCCTATAGCAAAGCAACAAATGGTTGAGAATTTTGTAACTAACAGGTCATTTAGATATAGATGTGTAAATATGGATCATATTTTAAATCAAAAGTAGCCTTGCTATGATCAAATGACTGAGGTATGGAATCGTTTAAAAGCTCATCTTCAAAATAAAAGAAAAATGTCAAATGATTGATGTGGTAAGGTGAAAAATGAGTTTCCAAAAGATACCTTCATCAAATCCCTGGAATCTATAAATGTTATCTCATTTGGAAAAAGGCTATTTGAAGATGTAATTAAGTTAAGGCTCTTGAGATGAAATCATCCTAGATTATAAGGATGGGTTCTGAAACGTACAAGAGAACGGGGAATACAAATGCCTTCCTGACACATCCTGGGGGTGCTGGTCCTGAACTTTTCAAACTCAGTCAGGAGCAGTGATACAATGTATACATTGTATATATTCTATATATCTTTCTTTCTCTCAGAAAAATGATAGGAAGGAAGATGGTGTGAAGGGAAAATAGGAAAAGTGGTTGCTAAAGCTATATTTCACTCTCCAGAATACTACAAATTTAATGAAACAGGCTTAAGCAAGAGTTTTACAGCCTTGGTACTGTGGGCATAGACCTGTAATTGCAACAGTTTAGATGGGACAAGTTTTTGTATTAATATGTATTGTAACACATTTGACAAAATTCCTGTCCTTTACCTGCTCAAAGCACACAGTATCTCAAAAATGTCTTCTGGTGTTATCAACTATCCCCTGGGAAGAACACCTCTAATACCAAAAAAAAAAAAAAATAATTGTATTAAGCTTATTGTTTTTATTTCTGTGTGAAATTTGAATTTTCACAGTGACTATGTTTAGGAGATCATTTATATTTCACTTTTATATTGTTAAGTCCTGGGGGAAATAGCAGTGAGCCAGTCACCTCCAGTTCCTGAGTTTATGAGGCTTAGCATCTCAGTGGAAACAACACACAGAAATCAAATTACTTTGCAAACAGTAATGATGACAAACACAGTTAGTTGCTAATTCATAGCTGTTCCTCTCATCTTTACTGAGAACTTGACTTTGTTCTGGACGACAGAATATTCAGTTACATGAAGATGCATATTGTTCTTTGCCAGAAGCTCACTTTGTGTACTCCTTTGTATTTGTTAAATACAAGTGTGGTCGCTTATTGAATTCTGTTGAATGAAGTGAAAGAAGTTGTTTTCTGGGTATTCTATAGAAAATATTCTTATTTCTACTATTAAGAAAGCTAATTTTTCTGCCCAACTTTCCACCTCCTTTTCCCCAGCCTTTGGAAGGATTGAAGCTGAGTTGCAAGAGCCATTTTGTTACCAAGAGAATCAAAGCAACTTGACCTAGAGGCTTAACATAATTGTAATGTTATATCACTATTAGAAACTGAAAGTCACTTAGTCGTGTCCAACTCTTTGTGACCCCATGGACTATGCAATCCATGGAATTCTCTAGTCCAGAATACTGGAGTGGGTACCTTTGCCTTCTCCAGAGGATCTTCCCAACCCAGGGATCAAACCCCGGTCTCCCGCTTGGATTCTTTGCAAGGTGAGCCACAGGGGAAGCCCAAGTCACTATTATAATGTATTATAATAAACTCAAGGCTTGTAAAATTGCTTTTAATCAGGTACCCTGTCTCATGAATCAAAGTATTACTGATTTCCAAATTGTCCATCCTTGTGGTAAAATGCGAGATATATATAGGTATTAACTAAGGGAAAGTTATGGTATTGTATACTGGTTAGAGAAAGGATGGTGCAAAAGCCCTGAGGTGTAATTTAAAGGATTAAATGAAAATTTCAGTGAGCAGAGTTTGAACAAGAATGAGAATGACATGGCATTGGGTAGAAAGCTGCTGCTACTGCTAAGTCGCTTCAGTCATGTCTGACTCTGTGCGACCCCATAGATGGAAGCCCACCAGGCTCCCCCGTCTCTGGGATTCTCCAGGCGAGAAAACTGGAGTCGGTTGCCATTTCCTTCTCCAAGGCATAAAAGTGAAAAATGAAAGGGAATTTGCTTAGTCATGTCCGACTGTTAGTGACCCCATGGACTACAGCCTACCAGGCTCCTCCATCCATGGGATTTTCCAGGTAAGAGTACTGGAGTGGGGTGCCACTGGCTTCTCCGAGTTAGCTATGACTTAACAAGACATCAAACATGTCTTGTAAAGAGTAAAACAAATGCAGATGAAGGGAGATTGGTTTGAAAGATGTTGCAAGGAGTCAGGATGGTGATGCTTGTGGTTGAGACTAGAGAACTAGCAGTGGTTCTCAGGGGTTCAGTGGTTCTCACTTCTGTTTTTAATCTGAAAAACAGCTTGTCTTAAATATAAAACCTAATTTGAGGGGACAGTTTTATTCCAAGCCAGTTTTGTGTAAGTTCTATAGTCACATGCTAATGTAAAGATAGTTACTAAAACAGAAAATTCAAGTTTATGTTGCAGTTGGTTAAGAATCTTTTATTTATTCTTTCAGGTAAAGAAATATTCTTGTCCAATGCCTAAAATTTGCCTAATGTCTTTTCATCACTCTCTCCACATATTTCTTGAGCATAAAATAGGTAACAAATATATAAAATTAAGTGAATAGTAATACAGATATTATTAAAGGAAAAGACAACAAAAATGTTTGGATACTTAAAGAAAAAAAAAAGAAAAACCTCTGTGGAGGTTAAATTTGAGTACCAAAAATACATTCATTTTAAGTGCACAGCTCAATGGTTTTTAGTAGATATTCATGCTGCCATTAGAAATACTGTTAGGCTTGCTATTTTCCCATCTCTGAGGCTGTTCATTTTTCTTTGATTTTTTCTCTTTGTTCTTCAAATAGCATAATTTCTATTGTTCTCTCTTTAGTTCACTGATTCTTCTGCCCTCTTAAGTTGTCTTTGAGCCCATCTAGTGAAGTTGTCATTTGTTATTATATTTTTCAATTCTAGAGTCTGTTTTCTCAGTTTTGTTTACGGAGATTCTCCCTTTGTTGTGCCATTGTATTTTCTTTTCAATGTTTTAACAGTTGCTACAAATCTTTGAATATATTTATAGTAGTGTCTTTGAAATCTTTGTTTGCTAAATCCAAGATCTGAACTCAGAGTCCATTTATATTGACTGCTGTTTTTTTCCTGACTAAAAGTTGCAGTAGCCTGAAGTTTTTTCTTTGTTTGTTCTTGTGAATTTCTTGTAATTTTTTGTTTGAAATTTGGTATTTTAACTTGTGTTGGTTTTTCTGTGGCAAGTCTTTTTAACTTCCTTGCCATTAACCTCTGGAATTTATCTTCTCTGTAGTAGTCACTGATGTCTGTGCTCAGATTTTTATTTCTTGTTTTTATTTTTTTAGCTTAGCATCCTAAGCAGTGTCCTATGCCTGCTTAGCATAATATTCAGCCAATGATTTAGGCAAAAGTTTAGCTCAAACATTGTGATCATGTAAAGCTTCCTCCCTTTGCTGATATGTCTGTCTGTGGCCTGGGAAGCATTTGACCATTCAGCCACGTCTCAAGTATGCCTTCACTTTGACCTTCCACTGGACCCTCTCAGTTTCCTCGTACATGGATGTAACTTCCTAGTCAAATAGATATATGTGGAGAGCTTATAAGCCAACCCCTTGCGACTGTCTCATCTTCACAATCTCCCCTTTGGCTGATTTCATTCACTCTTCACCCCAGTATGAACAGAAACTTTAGGCTAATGGGGAGCTGCATAATTTGTCCATGCTTTCCTGTGGCATTCTCTGCTTTTCCTGAAAATTCTAAAAGTCACGGTTTTTCTCACCTTCTATCCCAAATCAAATCAAATTTGTTCCTCTAACAAGTAACTCTATTGGTCTTCTAGCAATACCATGAACTTACTGCAGCAGTTGAGTCTGGGTGGATTGCAGTAACCTAGGCAAGAAGGCTGCAGACTCAGCTTTTTTCCCACAGATTTCTTTTCTTTTTTTATTAAACTTGTTCATTTATTTTCATCAATATCTAGAGCCTTGAAATGATTTTGGAGGGCAATTTGGTTGTGTATATTTGCTTTGGAAAATGTACCGACCTCATCATGAAATATCAAGTGATTGCTTATTAATGCTCTGCCTCATATGCACACACATTCTTGAATAACCTATTTAGTATATCTATAATAACTGGATAAAAGGAAGTATTCTTCTTTGGATTTTTATCTAGAGTGCCTTGAATTTGCATTTTGTCTTGTAAGCAAAAGTTTATTTGAGCACTGCATAAGTGATTCTAATTTTAATACTAAGGAAATTACCTATTACTCTTTCAGGAATACTTACTTTTTCCTATTGTTTTTTTGGACCTAGTTGAAGTTTTTGACTGAGTTATAAATCTGAGTTATGCATCTAAATGGCCAGTTGAAAAGCTACTCTTTCTATTGTGATACCACTTTTCTCTTTGTTCATTTCTAATATTTATCTTACATTTGAACAACTGGCAATAATGACTTTTTATTTTGATATATCCATGGCTTTGGATAATAATGAATGTAACAGACATTGGCCATTTTATTATTATCCTGAAATTGAATGTTTTTATTTCAGCAGAATCTTCTACTGTAGAGATCTTGACAGGAAGAAAGATTTAGCTCTACCTAATTCTTAAAAACTGACTTATGCATTAGTTCTGGGTTCTGCTGATTTTCTGTTTTCATCCAAGAACTCGAATCTAGAAGAGTGACACAAAGATGCAGAGAGGTTTAAAAATTATTTATTTCAGAGTATGGTAATGATGTATTCAATGGGAAAATGACACTGACCCCATGATCATAAAACTGCGACAGTGTTGCTTACCTTGTTCCCTAAAATTTTTGTGTTATACCCGTTTTATGAGTCTAGTTCTTTAAATTCCTAACAATGTTATAAGCCACCTAATATTCTTCTAGTGAAATATAAGCTAGCCATAGTTTGGACTAATGCAAGTTATTTTGAGATATGCTGTGTTGAGCCATACTGGAACCTGAAGCAAAAGAAAAACTCAGAAATACTGATAATACGTTTATTTGATATTTTGTTCACCATAAATCTTTATATTAATTTTTCTCTTAAGAAAATTTTATTGAAATATTTTGCATCTTGCTTATTTAAGTATTTTTGTTGTGATAAATCACTGCAGATGGTAATTGCAACCATGAAATTAAAAGATGCTTACTCCTTGGAAGAAAAGTTATGACCAACCTAGATAGCATATTCAAAAGCAGAGACATTACTTTGCCAACAAAGGTCCGTCTAGTCAAGGCTATGGTTTCTCCAGTGGTCATGTCTGGATATGAGAATTTGACTGTGAAGAAAGCTGAGCACCAAAGAATTGATGCTTTTGAACTGTGGTGTTGGGGAAGACTCTTGAGGGTCCCTTGGTCTGCAAGGAGACCCAACCAGTCCATTCTAAAGGAGATCAGTCCTGGGTGTTCTTTGGAAGGAATGATGCTAAAGCTGAAACTCCAATACTTTGGCCACCTCATGCAAAGAGTTAACTCATTGGAAAAGACTCTGATGCTGGCAGGGATTGGGGGCAGGAGGAGAAGGGGACAACAGAGGATGAGATGGCTGGATGGCATCACTCACTCAATGGACATGAGTTTGGGTGAACTCCAGGAGTTGATGATGGACAGGGAGGCCTGGCATGCTGCAGTTCATGGAGTCGCAAAGAGTTGGACATGACTGAGTGACTGAACTGAACTGATAGTCACTAAGTCCTGTCTAGCTCTTTTGCCACCCCAAGGACTGTAACCCACCAGGCTCCTCTGCCCATGGGATCCCCCAAGCAAGAATACTGGAGTGGGTTGCCATTTCCTTCTCCAGGGGATCTTTCTGACCTAAGAATTGAACCTGCATCTCCTGCACTGGCAGGCAGATTCTTTACTGCTGAGCCACCAGAGAAGCCCATTTGAGCATTTTGGAGGATCCCTAGCATTTATGCCCACTACAAGTGCTTTATCTCACCGTAGACCTAGCACTGGTGAGGTCAGCTACATCAATAATCGATGTACAAGAGGCTGAAGGATGTTGAATGAAAACTTCAAATGATCTATAAAAACTAAATGTAGTTGTAGAGCCTTGGAGATTGTTATACACCAAAACGTAGAAATACAAAATAGAGACTATTCTTTGGTTTAGCATATATTATTATGCCAGAGCCTATTTCTTATTCTAAATTTATTATTTAATTATATTAGAAATAAAGACCCACTCTCTGTGATTTGAAGAGAATTAATCTATTTGTATTGGTTCCTAGAAAAAATATCATGAAATTATTGTGTTGCGCCAACTTGTGACAACAATGAGAAACATCTTCCCTGCCTGCCTGCTAAGTCACTCAGTCATGTCCAACTCTTTGAGATCCTATTGACTATAGCCCACTAGCCTCCTCTGTCCATGGGATTCTTCTAGCAAGACTACTGGAGTGGTTGCCATGCTCTCCTCTAAGAAACATCCTATCCTCTTAATATTCTTATAGAATCTTCATTTAAAGGTTAAAAAAGACTTTCAGTGGCCTGTTTAATAAACACAAGCTCTAGAATGTCGTTGTTAGTGTGAGTTTAACACATTATTGGCCAAAGGATTTTTGCAGAAACTAATGCCTGTGGCTGGTGATTTGTTATGTCAGTGAATATAGCAACACTCTGGTCAATAACGTTCGGGTAGCAAAAGACGTATTAATATGTCTCTGGTCAGTAAGTTGTTAACATAGATTCTGATTACATTTTAGTCATTTTAGGGAAACTGACTCAAATAGATTTCAAAATCTAGTCTTCACAGTGGAATAAGATGTGGTCTCACCAGGAGACATGTAACACATTCTCCCAAGTGAATGGAAAGATAGGCAGTTTACACACACACAGACTCACACACACACACATCCAGAATGCTAATTTATTAACTTCCAGTAGGAAATATTATTGTCATGAGGACTGTTACCAGATGTACACTACCAGACAAATCATAATGAGAACATTATGTGTAACCATGAATCACATTCCCACTCCAAGTCCCCCAACATCAGGCCAGAAGACTGTTGGTTGATTACCAGTGGGTTTATAATATACAAATTTAAGTTTTCTCTCTCTAGGTTAGTGATGAATAGTCACGAACAGTATTTAACTTCGATTATTTTTTATTCCACGCAGGGAAGACTGATTAGTTTCTTATCTGACTCACACTGTCTTTATTTACAAGGAATAATGTGTACATTTTGGACTCAGGCAAGTCTTGCTGGCCAGGATAGATTTAGGCTTCTATAAATTAATGTTACCTGGTTTTTATTTTATGTAAAGAGAAATATCACAATATTTTGGAAAAAACTGTAACAACTGAGATTTAAACATATAAAACAAGTCTAATAATGCTTATTTTATAAAGCTTCAGAAACAATTTTAATTCATAAGAGGATTAACTTTAAATTATATATTGTATGCAAAGCTAACTGTAAAATCTTTCTTGTTTATCATGTTGCTTAGTTTTTGAGAAAATAGATCTCCTTTCTAATGAGGTCATTACAGAGTATTGAGTAGAGTTCCTTGTGCTGTACAGTAGGTTCTTATTAGTTATCAATTTTATGTATAATAATGTGTATATGTCAATCCAGTCTTCCAGTGTATCCCTCCCCAGACTTTCCCTCTTCATAACCATAAGTTTGTTTTCTACATTTGTATTTATTTCTGTTTTGTAAATAGATTCATTTGTACAACTTTTGTAGATTCCACATATAAGTGATATTATGTGATGTTTGTCTTTCTGTTTCTGACTTACTTCACTCAGTATGACAACCATCCATGTTGCTGCAAATGGCAATCTTTTATGGCTGAGTAGTATTCCACTTTATATGTGTATCACATCTTCTTTACCCATTACTATGTTGATGAACATATAGGTTGCTTCCATGCCCTGGCTATTGTAAACAGTGCTGCAATGAACATTGGGGTGTATGTACCTTTTTGAATTAAGAGTTCTCTCTGGATATATGCCCTAGAGTGGGATTGTTGGTTATATGGTATCTCTGTATTTAGTTTTTTAAGGAACCTCCATAGGGCTCTCCATAGTGACTGCGCCAATTGACATTTCCACCAACACTGTAGGAGAGTTCCCTTTTCTTTAAACTCTTTCCAGTATGTCTTGTTTCTAACTTTTTTGATGATGGCTATTCTGACTGGTGTGAGGTGATAACTCATTATAGTTTTGATTTCTATTTCTCTAACAATTAGTGGTGTTGAGCATCTTTTCATATGCCTCTTGGACATCTGTATGTCATCTTTAGTAAAATGTCTATTTAGATCATCCACTCATTTTTGGTTGAGATTTTTTTGTTTTTTGTTTTTTTGATACTGACCTATATGATCTGCTTGTATATTTGATTTGACTATGAAGGAGAGAAAATAATATTAACCACCATTTATGATTGTAGTCTAAATGGCATTTAGACTACATTTAGAAAGGCAATACCCTTATAGATAATTCAGCCATTGAAATAATACATATATATTGATTAATTATTATGTGGTAGATTTTGGGTCTATGTTGTTAAACTTAGTGTGGTACCTGAAAACAGGAGCATTTTTTTCTCATAGTGGTTGCAGAGAAATAAATGAGTAGTTGTGTAGTAGTGTGGCACATTTTGTGATAAAACATAAACCCAGAGGCTGTGTTGAAACACACAGTTCAGTTCAGTCACTCAGTAGTGTCCAACTCTTTGCGACCCCATGGACTGTAGCATGCCAGCTTTCCCTGTCCATCACCAACTCCTGGAGCTTGTTCAAACTCCTAGAGCTTGTTCAAACTCATGTCCATCGAGTTGATGATGCCATCCAACCATCTCATCTTTTGTTGTTCCCTTCTCCTCCCGTCTTCAGTCTTTCCCAGCATCAGGATCTTTTCCAATAACTCAGGAAAAGACTTCGCATCAGGTGGCCAAAATATTGGAATTTCAGCTTTAGCATCAGTCCTTCCAATGACTATTCAGGACTGATTTTCTTTAGGATGGACTGGCTGGATCTCCTTGCAGTCCAAGGAGCTTTCAAGAGTCTTTTTCAACATCACAGTTCAAAAGATCAATTCATCAGCACTCAGCTTTCTTTATGGTCCAAATTTCATATCCATGCATGACTACTGGAAAAACCATAGCTTTGACTAGACAGATCTTTTTCAACAAAATAATGTCTCTGCTTTTTAATATGCTGTTTGGGTTTGTCATAGCTTTCCTTCCAAGGAGAAAGGGTCTTTTGATTTCATGGCTGCAGTCACCATCTGAAGTGATTTTGGAGCCCAAGAAAATAAATTCTCTCACTATTTCCATTGTTTCCCCATCTATTTGCCATGAAGTGATGGGACAGGATGTCATGATCTTAGTTTTATGAATGTTGAGTTTTAAGCCAGCTTTTTCACTTTCCTCTTTCACTTTCATCAAGAGGCTCTTTAGTTCCTCTTCGCTTTCTGTCGTAAGAGTGGTGTCATCTGTGTGAAAACACAGGAGGAAATGTTACTTATATTTATGACTCCATTTTACAGATAAGTTATGCCCACAGAAGTAAATACCATATCAAATGTATTAAAAAGTACTAAATGATGGCAAAGCCAGCATTTAAATCTTACTTTGTTTCTGATTCCATAGATTAATTACTTAATAATACCACCATATTGCCTTCCCATATATATTGAGTATCTATTTCAGAAACTAAATTTTACATATGTTGTGTTATTTAAATGTCAAAATAAAACCCTTTGAAGTTGTATGGTTGTAGTTTTATCAACTTTTATACTAGGATACTTGCCTTCAGGGAGGGTACATAATGCTCAAATGATAAAATTCAAGGACGACTAGAACCCAGTTATCTTGACCTCAAAATACATGGTTTTAAAATTTTTCTGTTAAAACAGAACATTTCATAATACTTGCCATTTTCTTAAGGCCAGTTACAACACTAGTTCACTGTATCTTGAAATTCAGTGACTTTTAGTCCAAAACCATTACAACAAAGTGTGCAAGCAACATAGGATTAATATTCAATAGATGTATATATTCTATGGTATAATTACATATTTCTTGATGCCAATGTTTATTATATACATGTGCATTAACTGGTATTTTTTCTCATTCTCCTACTTAATTTTCGCATTTCTTAATGGTTGGATCGCGTTACTCTAGCTCAGTTTTCCCTCCTTTGCATTGCTCAGTATGACATTTTATACTCAGCACGTGTTCTGGAACACTGGTGGAAAAAATAAATTTCTTGGTGTGTGTGTGTATGCATCCGCATATCATACTATATTCAAGCTGCCTGTGAAAACAGGTGTAATTTGGGCAGGGAATTTTGGCTGCATGTTAATTCACTCATCTATTATTGGGGAATTTACTTGAAAACATTTGTATAGAGGTCTGTGTGTTTCATTCTTTCATCCATATTTTCCACCATGTGTATGATTGGGCACCCATCTAGGTTCAGCCTTGATCTCTTTGGGGTCAATATGAGGAGATACTAACTTAATCCAGAAGGAGAGGAACAGAGTTTTTCTTCTGAGGAGCTGATAAACATAGTGTATGTTTATAATCTGGGCCATACTGTGGTGCTCATCCAAAAGGACATTAATGAGACCAAGTATTTCTAAACCCATGGTCGTATTTGCCATCTTTCCTCAGAAAAGAGTGGCTACATCTCTATTCTTAATGTGAAAAAGAAACTTCAAGGGAGGGGGAAAGAACTGTGCTGGAATAGTAGTGAAGAAGTAGTTGTTCTACATGCCATTTTATTTCTGGATGGCTAAAAAGATCAATGTCCTTGCCTTGAGCTCATAAATTAATATCCTCAGCTATCAAGGAATGAGACATTGTGCACAGCAACTTGTTCTTCATTGCTAACTTCTTGTCATAAGTAAAGAAATAATAAGGTGGCTTCAGAATTGGTGTCCCCCTTGGGATATAGCATTACTATATATTACAAATCACTAATAACTATAATGTGTGGATGTGACTTACATATTCTATATAAATGAGATAATTTCTATTAGGCATGTGAAAAGCAGAGGCTCTGAGTAGTTGAGCCTTAAAAAGATGTGCTTTATTATCTCCAGAGGTCATCATAATTCCATCTGGTTTAGTGAGGACTGGGTGGGGGTTTTTGAAAATGAATTTCACTACTATCTTGCTTTTGTAAACAATTAGTTTGTGATTGTGATGAACCATTTACAAAATGTCAATCTTAATATCTTTAGCAACAATAAACTTATGTATTTGCTTATTCAGCAAATATTCATTAAATATTTATTAAGAGACCAATATTTTGCGGGTCATTATGAATATACATTTAACTTTAAATCACTTTAGAGGTTAGAATCGTGACAATAAAAGTATTTATATGTGATAAATATAACGAGAAAGACACAAATAACAAATTGGAGGAAATACTTTTGGTTTCACAAAAGTAAAACCAGATCCACAGAACACAGAATGGCCAAGGTGAAGGTCAACGATTTGTAACTCACTGTCAAGGCTGTATATTGTCACCATGCTTATTTAACTTCTATGCAGAGTACATCATGAGAAACACTGGGCTGGAAGAAGCACAAGCTGGAATCAAGATTGCCAGGAGAGATATCAATACCCTCAGGTATGCAGATGACAGCACCCTTATGGCAGAAAGTGAAGAAGAACTAAAAAGCCTCTTGATGAAAGTGAAAGAGGAGACTGAAAAAGTTGGCTTAAAGCTCAACATTCAGAAAACTCAGATCATGGCATCTGGTCCCATCACTTCATGGGAAATAGATAGGGAAACAGTAGAAACAGCGTCAGACTTTATTTTTTGGGGCTCCAAAATCACTGCAGATGGTGACTGCAGCCATGAAATTAAAAGACGCTTACTCCTTGGAAGAAAAGTTATGACCAACCTAGACAGCATATTCAAAACCAGAGACATTACTTTGCCAACTAAGGTCCTTCTAGTCAAGGCTATGGTTTTCCCAGTAGTCACGTATGGACGTGAGAGTTGGACTGTGAAGAAAGCTGAGCATGGAAGAACTGATGCTTTTGAACTGTGGTGTTGGAGCAGACTCTTGAGAGTCCCTTGGTCTGCAAGGAGATCCAACCAGTCCATTCTGAAGATCAGCCCTGGAATTTCTTTGGAAGGAGTGATGCTAAAGCTGAAAATCCAGTACTTTGGCCACCTCATGAGAAGAGTTGACTCATTGGAAAAGACTGATACTGGGAGAGATTGGGGGCAGGAGGAGAAGGGGACGACAGAGGATGAGATGGCTGGATGGCATGACTGACTTAATGCACACGAGTCTGAGTGAACTCTGGGAGTTGGTGATGGACAGGGAGGCCTGGCGTGCTGCGATTCATGGGGTTGCAAAGAGTCGGACACGACTGAGCGACTGAACTGAACTGAACTGGTTGAGCTTGTCAAGACCTGGACACGATGCAGCACAGTACAGTAGCAGTAGCGCAATCCTCGTTAAGACCCTTTCTTCACTGACTTCCAGGGCACCATTCTTACCTGATTTCCTGTTACCACTCAGATCACTCTTCTCTCAGCCTTCTTTTCTGGCTCTCTCTTATATCCATCTTCTCTAATACTGGAGGTTTCTGGAGCTCAGTGATTTGATTTTTTCTCTTTTCTGAATATCTTAATCATCTGGTCCCATAGCGTCACAACAATCTACATGACGATAATTGCCAGATTTATTGAGTCAGCCTGGAGCTCTCTCCTGAACTCCTAATGACTATCTCTTTCACAGATGTCTAATAGATTTCTCACACTTACCATGTTCAAAAGATAGCTCTTGCTATTTCCCCTTCTAATCTGCTTTACCCCTGGAGGTCTGCATTATTTGTGTCCTCAGCCTTGTAATAGCTCCCTATGGCTGCTCTAACAAATTACTACAAATTTAGGGCTTAACAATGCAAATACTTTATCTTTGTTCTGGAGGCCATAAATATAAAACAGGTATAACAGGGCTACAATTGAAGTATCAACAGTGCTGTGATTCCTCTGGAGGTTCTAGGGTAGAATCCTTTTCCAGCTTTTGGTGTCTACCAACATTCCTTGACTTGTGGGCACATTATGTTAGTATCTGATTCTGTGATCAATTTTCTTTCTGTTCTGTTTATGGGTAAAAACTCTTCTTCTCTTATGTAATTACCTTTAGCATTTAGGGCCCCACTGAATAATCCAGGATAATCTCATCATCTCAAAATCCTTAATTTAATTATATATGCAAAGATCTTTTTTCCATATAAGGTGACAATCCTAGTTTTCAGAGATTAGGATCTTTGGGGGAAAGAAGCATTTTTCAGCCTATAACAGCGTCCTTCAGATTACTGATATAATAATGCCTTTGCAATTCCCTCCCTGACCACCTTTTTTTTTAAATCTCCCTCTCACTACTGTCAATGCCTCCATGCTTACCATCCCCCTTTCCTATCTTTTGTCCTTGTAGCCCTTATCAGCATATAAAATAATTATATATCAAATAATTAAAATTATAAATAATATATACATTTATATATACATTATAAAATTTAATTCCTGAGTGCTTTTTTTTTGTTGTTTTACTGCAAAAATAAACTCTGTGGGGATAGGCATTTGTGTTACTGCTTATTTTTGCCAGTAGAGACTAATACCTTGCACATTGTAGCTCAGTAAACATTTGGGGAATTAATTTGTTGAAAAATTTGTTCTTGTCAACTAGTTTATACAAATAGGTTTTGTTAGATTTCTATGAGTAGCAATTTCACTGTTTTATTTTCAGACATTAATAAGTGAATTAGATAGATCCCTAGCAGTGTTAGAACTTTGTGATTTCCCCAGAAGTATTCTCACTTGAATTATTATCTAAATAATAGGTGAGGATTACTCTTTAACTTTAGTCGTGTTTCTGATTAATCTTAAAATAAATAACAGTAAAGAAGACCTTTATATTAGAGGGCATGGATAATACATTTGAATAAAACTGATATTACTTCACCATAATTATTCCGGCTGACTACATTATTGTTATTGTTCAGTCACTCAGTCATGTCTGACTCTGTGCAACCTCATGGACTGCAGCATACCAGACTACACTATAGTAAGATGTAAGTAAATTTCAAAATAGTTTAAAAACTATTAAAACTTAAGCCTTCTCTAAGAGACCTTTTTTTATTGGATGATATATCTGTTCAAATAATTAATTCACAGCTTTGCATATATAATTGTTTTCTTTCTTTATTTTAGTTCATTATGTATATATTTGAAAAGTGTTAGTCACTCAGTCATGTCTGATTCTTTACAATGCCATGGACTCGCCAGACTCCTCTGTCCATGGAATTCTTCAGGCAAGAATACTGGACTAGGTAGCCATTCCCTTCTCTGGGGATCTTCATGCTTCAGAGATTGAACCTGGGTCTCCCACACTGCAGGCAGATTTTTCACCATCTGAGGTGATTTTTCACCACCAGGGAAGCCCACATATATATTACCTATCCTCTAATTTATGTTTGAAACTGCCATTATTAGGTTTCAGTCAACAACAAACCTAAAAGATGTACTCTATTAAATTTTCATTGTTACTGCCAGAATATTTTCCCAGATGGTTGTATCAATTCTTATTCCCACTCAGTTCAGTTCAGTTCATTTGCTCAGTCGTGTCCGACTCTTTCCAACCCCATGAATTGCAGCAGGCCAGGCCTCCCTGTTCATCACCAACTCCCGGAGTTCACTCAAATTCACGTCCATCCAGTCGGTGATGCCATCCAGCCATCTCATCCTCTGTCATCCCCTTCTCCTCCTGCCCTGAATCCCTCCCAACATCAGGGTCTTTTCCAATGAGTCAACTCTTTGCATGAGGTGGCCAAAGTATTGGAGTTTCAGCTTTAGCATCATTCCTTCCAAAGAACACCCAGGACTGATCTCCTTTAGAATGGACTGGTTAGATCTCCTTGTAGTCCAAGGGACTCTCAAGTGTCTTCTCCAACACCACAGTTCAAAAGTATCAGTTCTTTGGCACTCAGCTTTCTTGATAGTCCAACTCTCGCATCCATACATGAGCACAGGAAAAACCATAGCCTTGACTAGGTGGACCTTAGTCGGTAAAGTAATGTCTCTGCTTTTGAATACGCTATCTAGGTTGGTCATAACTTTCCTTCCAAGGAGTAAGCGTCTTTTAATTTCCTGGCTGCAATCACCATCTGCAGGGATTTTGGAGCCCCCCAAAATAAAGTCTGACACTGTTTTCCCATCTATTTCCCATTAGCAGTCTGTACAAATAAGTTTCTACTCACATTATCATGACATTTTATAATGTTCTTGAATTTGAATCATAGTAATATTTTTGTATACTGTGTTTTATATTTTAGTCTTTGTCATCACTCCCCAATGATTTTCTAAGTTTTCTGTTTCTTGTTCATGGTGGTATCCCAAATTGGAAAAGGCCCTTTTGGTAGCTTTTAATTATTGTTAAGTTTTTGTTTCTCATCTCACAGATCTTCATTACAAGTCCTCCATTCTTACTGTTGGTTTATTGTCTCCAAGTGTTTTTTTTTCCATACTACATGGAGAAATAGTTTATTACTTTGCTTTCTGCTTCCTTCTGCAGAATACTACAAGAACAATGTTGTTTTTAACTTCCTACAGAAGTCTGTCCCCTCTGTTTGTCATCATCATCACCCTCTTATATTATCTTTCATCCACCATCATCAAAATTTACTGACCACATATTTAAAACGTTTCTTAAAAACCATAACAAATTACAATATTTTGAATGATCTACACTAAACCAGAAATAACGTATCAAACCTTTGTCAGTTGTTGACCTACTAGTTGCACTCATTTTATTGCCTAATATTGCTTATCTTTGTTCAGGTGACAGTAAACCCAATTTCTTCTGTAGTTTCCTTTAGCTCTCTCCTTAGAGATAGGGAATGTGTGGGTAGAAATTATGAAATATAAATGAAGAGAGATGAAACTGCATGCCAGATCTGAGGGAAGGAAAATAAGGAGGAATCTAGAAGTGATAAGGAAATGCTCACATAAAAGCTGTAGGATTCTGTGTTCTCCATTTTCAGGTTTATAGCCTCTTGCCTAATTCTAAACTGATGAAAACTTGAGCCTTTTCACTTCACAAAACGGAACCTTCCTATTCTAAATTTATACTTCCTTTGTCCTTTGATGCTGATTTCATTTTTTACTAAGCACTGCTTAATAAAAATTCTTGTTGGTAAAATAGATAAATTCTCATTTTAAAATGGTAACATTTAAGTAAGTACGTATACTCACAGAAAGTGAGTAGGAGAGTGTTTTTGCTAGATTTTAGCTTTCACATAAACACAGAATGAACATGATCAGTCACCATGTTCTTATGTATACACTAAAAAAAAAAAAAAAGGACTGTCAAATGAAATAAAGTGAAATCTGCTGCATAAAGAATGTTATTTAATCTTTACAATATGTTTGCCCATCCATCAAGAGAAAATCATATAAATGCATTAAACTCAATAAATTTGACTTTTACAACTTACATTTAAACCACTGCTATGTTAGTTTCTCAGTTTTGGCACTATTGGTATTTTGGCCTAGATAACTATTTACTGGGGGAGAAACATTTTGTCCTTTGCATTGTAGGGTGTTTAGCAGCCTGAACGTCCTGGCCATATGCCACTAGTTGCCTTCCATAATCAGATAATTAAAAATCTTAGATGTTGCCAGTTGTCTCATGAGCTGAGGTGGGAAAGGAGATGGATATTGCCCCAGGTAAGAAATATTACTATGTCATATTCTTATGTACTATACCTTATATCTGGGTACTTTTAGATTGTTTTTAAATTTTAATGAGGTAATATTACTTTCTTATATGCCACTACATTACCAGCTATGTAAATCATTAAAATTCTACACCTCATATTAACTATGAGAATAAGGGATAAATATATCCAAAGTGAATATCATATCTGTGGAATATTTTGATAATCCTGTCAAAGAGCATACCACAAACATTATTTCACTCTATCTTCTCTGTTTCCATAAAGCATAGCTTGCCTATTATAAAATTAAACCAATAGGTTATTTGTACAATCATGATAACTCATTATGGCTTGTAAATATTCAGTGAGCCCAGAATATGTGTTATATATGTTCCATGACTTAGCATGTGGTTAAATGAGGCTGTCACTCTGTAATAACATTTCACTATTCAAAATCTGCAAGTTATTAATTGGGAAAGAGTACTTTTTCTGCTGTGTTCATTTTGAATTTGAGTATTTGTATCTTCATCAAAGTCTATTTTAATATCTTCATTAATAATTTAAATACTGTTGCTTCTGGATATACTGTATTAATTATGAAGCAAGTCCATAATGGAAAATGTATTATAAAGTAATATGTAAAGTGCAAATAATTTGTAAAGAGCTATTTTTCTAGCTGACTTGATCCAGAATAAGTAAACAATACATAATGAGATGAAATTGTAATTTAATATCAATTTTGTGTTTTTATTTTTTCTTTGCCAAGTTAGTTCACCTTAAATTGAACACAGCTGTTTATTATTACTTTAGGACCTTCTGTTTCATCCACTTTCCTTCTGTCTTTATTACAATTAATTCTGCTGTGACCAGAGTGATTACCCTTAAGTACAATTTGATTATATTATATGGTGCTCTTTAGAAGAAACTCTCCAGTGAGTCCCAGTTGTCTAATTATACTGACTTTTAAACTGGATCATTTAAAGTTTCCAGAGTTCTTCATAGAATTGTTCGTTCATACTGGTAAATTAAATATTTAAAAGGTTTAAACATAGGACATCGTGTAAGAGATTCTATGTATGGCTACTGAAAATGTACACACACAAGCACAGGTAAAGAAATAAAAAATACAACTGAGATAATATCATTCATTTATGCTTTGTATAGAATTGATGAAGTATGTACATTGTTCTAAGTTGTGAGACACATTAGTTTTCTATAGAAACACAGAATCACTAACTTTTAAGATAAAGCAAAAACTGCCCAACCTGACTTTTCATACATAATTTATCTTAGTCTTCCTTGTAAGTGTATAATATCCTTAAGTCAAATATCTGAAATTCCTAGGAAATTTTCTTTTGACTTCCCTTGATATCCCTGAAACCCTGTCTCTGCCAACTGCTACATCTCAGCTGTTGAAATCTCACCTGTTCATTCATGACTGGAGTTAGAGGTGTCCCCACTAGTTACTAAAGACTTCTCCTTTCTGTGCTTCGTAAAGAAGCTGGTATTTTTTACCAGCTTCTTTAGAATGCCACTCACAGTATTTAATAGGTTATAACTAAATGTTTTCATGTATCATCTAGATCATACTTCTTAGTAGGAAAAGCATGTTTGTTCATATTTTCAACCTTCTCTTACTACTGTGCATGTAGTAAATATTAAATAAATATTTATTGGCTGAAGAAACAACCTTATATAACAATTAGATCATCTTATTTTCAGAAAAATAATCAGAACACATTTCATAAAGAATATCTTTCTAATATCTGAATCTCTTTGTATTAGCTTGCATGAGAAAGATTTTAAGTACATCTGATAGTTACGAACATTAACTTTATTGACAAAAACTACATATTGATAACTTACGGTGAACTATGTCAGATTTGTGTTCTCCAAAGAAGATTTAGCTTTGGGACCAGGGAACGGGCTTGACACCTCAGTTTTATTAAAGTGAAGAAGGACAGAGAAAGCTTCTGACATAGACATCAGAAGGGGAACACAGTCTTAGCAAGGGAACTATATACTTTACTACAGTAAGGGTCTTACCAGACCCACTCCCACAATATAACAGGATTAGAACTAACAATAGAAAGATCTTACCAGACCCACTCCCACAATATACATTTTAAGATAACAGGATTATTCAGAAGGATCTCAAGAAGGAGAAACATGTCCTCAAGCAGGATACCTTATTGTTATTTAATCCTTAGTACAGAGTTTAATTTCCCTGGTGGCTCAGACAGTAAAGCTTCTGCCTGCAATGCAGGAGACCTGGGTTCGATCCCGGGGTCAGGAAGATCCCCTGGAGAAGGAAATGGCAATCCACTCCAGCATTCTTGCCTGGAAAACCCCATGGACAGAGGAGCCTGATAGGCTACAGTCCATGGGGTCCACTTCAGAATTCTTGCCTTGAGAACTCTATGAACAGTATGAAAAGGCAAAATGATAGTATACTGAAAGAGGAACTCCCCAGGTCAGTAGGGGCCCAATATGCTATTGGAGATCAGTGGAGAAATAACTCCAGAAAGAATAAAGGGATGGAGCCAAAGCAAAAACAATACCCACCTGTGGATGTGACTGGTGATAGAAGCAAGGTCTGATGCTGTAAAAAGAAATATTGCATAGGAACCTGGCATGTCAGGTCCATGAATCAAGGCAAATTGGAAGTGGTCAGATAAGAGATGGCAAGAGTGAATGTTGAACGTTCTAGGAATCAGCGAACTAAAATGGACTAGAATGGGTGAATTTAATTCAGATGACCATTATATATACTACTGCAGGCAGGAATCCCTTACAGGAAATGGAGTAGCCATCATGGTCAACAAAACAGTCTGAAATGCAGTACTTGATGGAATCTCAAAAATGACAGAATGATCTCTGTTCGTTTCCAAGGCAAACCATTCAATATCACAGTAATCCAAGTCTATGCACCAACCAGTAATGCTGAAGAAGCTGAAGTTGAATGGTTTTATGAAGGCCTACAAGACCTTGTAGAACTAACACCAAAAAAAGATGTCCTTTTCATTATAGGGGACTGGAATGCAAAAGTAGGAAGTCAAGATAAACCTGGAGTAACAGGCAAATTTGACCTTGGAATGCGGAATGAAGCAGGGCAAAGACTAATAGAGTTTTGCCAAGATAATGCACTGGTCATAGCAAACACCCTCTTCCAACAACACAAGAGAAGACTCTACACATGGACATCACCAGATGGTCAACAGCGAAATCAGATTGATTATATTCTTTGCAGCCAAAGATGGAGAAGCTCTATACAGTCAACAAAAACAAGAACAAGAGCTGACTGTGGCTCAGATCATGAACTCCTTATTGCCAAATTCAGACTTAAAGTGAAGAAAGTAGGGTAAACCACTAGACCATTCAGGTATGACATAAATCAAATCCCTTATAATTATACAGTGGAAGTGAGAAATAGATTTAAGGGACTAGATCTGAAAGATAGAGTGCCTGATGAACTATGGATGGAGGTTCATGATATTGTACAGGAGAGAGAGATCAAGACCATCCCCATGGAAAAGAAATGCAAAAAAAGCAAAATGGCTGTCTGGGGAGGTCTTACAAATAAGCAAAGGAGAAAAGTAAAGATAGAAGCACCTGAATGCAGAGTTCCAAAGAACAGCAAGAAGAGATAAGAAAGCCTTCCTCAGTGATCAATGCAAAAAACTAGAGGAAAACAACAAAATGGGAAAGACTAGAGATCTCTTCAAGAAAATAGAGATAACAAGGGAACATTTCATGCAAAGATGGGCTTGATAAAGGACAGAAATGGTATGGACCTAACAGAAGCAGAAGATATTAAGAAGAGGTGGCAAGAACACACAGAAGAGCTGTACAAAAAAGATCCTCAAGGCCAAGATAATCACAATGGTGTGATCACTCACCTAGAGCCAGACATCCTGGAATGTGAAGTCATGTGGGCCTTAGAAAGCATCACTATGAATAAAGATAGTGGAGGTGATGGAATTCCAGTGGAGCTATTTCAAATCCTGAAAGATGATGCTATCAAAGTGCTGCACTCAGTATGCCAGCAAATTTGGAAAACTCAGCAGTGGCCACAGGACTGGAAAAGGTCAGTTTTCATTCCAGTCCCAAAGAAAGGCAATACCAAAGAATGATCAAACTACCACACAATTGCACTCATCTTACATGCTAGTAAAGTAATGCTCAAAATTCTCCAAGCCAGGCTTCAGCAATACGTGAACCGTGAACTTCCTGATGTTCAAGCTGGTTTTAGAAAATGCAGAGGAACCAGAGATCAAATTGCCAACATCCACTGGATTGTGGAAAAAGCAAGAGAGTTCCAGAAAAACATCTATTTCTGCTTTATTGACCATGCCAAAGCCTTTGACTGTGTGGATTACAATAAACTGCGGAAAATTCTGAAAGAGATGGGAATCCCAGACCACCTGACCTGCCTCTTGAGAAATCTGCATGCAGGTCAGGAAGCAACAGTTAGAATTGGACATGGAACAACAGACTGGTTCCAAATAGGAAAAGGAGTACATCAAGGCTGTATATTGTCACCCTGCTTATTTAACTTCTATGCAGAGTACATCATGAAAAACACTGGGCTGGAAGAAGCACAAGTTGGAATCAAGATTGCTAGGAGAAATCTTAATCACCTCAGATATGCAGATGACAGCACCTTATGGCAGAAAGTGTAGAGGAACTAAAAAGCCTCTTGATGAAAGTGAAAGAGGGGAGTGAAAAAGTTGGCTTAAAGCTAAAAATTCAGAAAACGAAGATCATGGCATCTGGTCCCATCACTTCATGGGAAATAGATGGGAAAACAGTGGAAACGGTGTCAGACTTTATTTTTTTGGGCTCCAAAATCACTGTGGATGGTGATTGCAGCCATGAAATTAAAAGACACTTACTCCTTGGAAGAAAAGTTATGACCAACCTAGATAGCATATTCAAAAGCAGACACATTACTTTGCCAACAAAGTTCCATTTAGTCAAGGCTATGGATTTTCCAGTGGATGTGAGAGTTGGACTGTAAAGAAAGCTGAGCATCAAAGAATGATGCTTTTAAACTGTGGGGTTGGAGAAGACTCTTGAGAGTCCCTTGGACTGCAAGCAGATCCAACCAGTCCCTGGGATTTCTTTGGAAGGAATGATGCTAAAGCTGAAACTCTAGTACTTTGGCCACCTGATGTGAAGAACTGACTCATTGGAAAAGACTCTGATGCTGGTAGGGATTAGGGGCAGGAGAGAAGGGGATGACAGAGGATGAGATGGCTGGATGGCATCACCGACTGGATGGATGTGAATCTGAGTGAACTCTGGGAGTTGGTGATTGACAGGGAGGCCTGGCGTGCTGTGATTCATGGGGTCGCAAAGAGTTGGACATGACTGAGTGACTGAACTGAACTGAACAGAGTTTAAGCTGAGGTATTTTGTTGTGTGGTCATCAGCTCCGGGCTTAAAGAAAAAAATGTTTTGTGTGACTTAGACTAAGGAATATATCCAATAAAGAATTTGTCCTTTTCCCCTTCTCAACAGCCCCAGAGCCCTTTCTCCTCCTTGGGGCCCCTGGACTTCTTATCAACCTACCTAGAAACTGACTCTCTCAATAAGAAATCACAACTATATTAAAAAAAATTTTTTTTTAGTTTTCTGTTGGAGTACAGTTGATTAACAATGTTGTGTTAGTTTTAGGTGTATAGCAACGTGATTCAGTTATACGTATATATGTATCTACTCTCAATACATTTAGTAGCCTAAATAGGAAAATAAATTGAAAAAGAACAACTAACCATCTCAGAGAATCCTGTTGTGGTCTGGACGCAGGTTGGAAAAGAATTTCCAGACAATAGACAGAATGAGAGGGAAATAAAGTTTATTAGAGTGGGAGATACTGTTAGAATAGCGGGCCAGCTCAAGGAGAACCAACATTGAACACAGATGCTTAGTCGACTTTTATACCCAGGGTACAAGGGGTGGGATATCATTTGCTGATTGGATGAGGCACATATACTGGGTGGGGGGTGCAGGGCAAGAGTAAGGCAAATAAATATCTTCTTGAAGTAGGAGGGGAGACAGGTTATACTGCTCAGGAGAACCTGAAATCCATTAATAGTTACAACATGGGGGAGGGAAGGATGATAGGGTCTGGTTTTTCCTTTCCTGCATTCTAAGACCTCCTTGGTTCTATCTGCTCTTTTGTCCTTGGATCACCACAAACCCCAAATACACATTATCTTGCTAATTGTAGGAAGCTGATATCTCTTTTCTCTGTGGTCAGTTTTCACTGGTTAAAAAATTTATATTTAATGTAAAACTTACTTTTATTCACCTCAGATGAAGATAAAGTATATATTTAATGTGAACTTATGAAGGTGTTACTTGCTCAGTCATGTCCTACTCTTTGTGACCCCATGGTCTGTAGCCTGCCAGGCTCCTTTGTCCATGGGGAGTCTCCTCTGTCTATGGGATTTTCCAGGCAAGAATGCTGGAGTGGGTTGCCATTTCCTTTTCCAGGGGATCTTCCCAACTCAGGGATTGAACCCAGGTCTCCTGTATTGCAGGCAGACTCTTTACATTCTGAGTCACCAGGGAAGGGATAGGCTACCCACTCCAGTATTCTAGTCTGGAGAATCGCATGGACTGTATAGTCCATGGGGTCTCAAAGAGTCGGACACGACTGAGCAACTTTCACTTTCACTGTGGTGTTACCTGTTGGTATATATTCAATAATATATGTTAATATATTAAAATGTTAATTATGCTAATAAAACCATATTGTTATAGGAGTTAAAGGAAGAAATTAAAGGTACCCAAGACAAGGAAATAAGGGAAAAGAATGTGTGTACCCTTGCACTACCATTCCAGAACACTGTCTAACAGGTCCACTTAAAAGAGTTGTTTCAGAGGAGAAAAAAAAAAAAAAAAAAAGCTTTGTTTGACAAGCTATTTACTATTTACAGCCATCGACTATGCAGTTAAATTTCACCAATATTCAAGTGATTTCTGTATAAAATTAAAAATAACCCAAATTTATGGTTATAGTTACCTGAAGCTATTAACTGCTTCTTACCTACTCTAACATAGTGATCCCTTCCAGCATTCTTTCTTGGATAACTAAATATTTTTCAAGCAGTCCTTGACCAAGTTTTGCCATCTTTTAGTTGTAATTTTGAAAGTTATACTTTGATAATGTTTACCTTTGCTATAAGGCTCCAAAATAATGTTTCAAAGACATTGATGCCCCTAATTCTACTGGCATAGGAAACAGGATGATGCTGTTTTAATTTGGTTGTAAATTATATTCTTAAGAAAACATTAAAAGAGTATTTTTAAAGGGGTATTTTGTTCTGAGAAAAATTTGTGTCAATTAGTACTGATATGGATAGGGAGAGGGAAAGGAGGGGATGTGGGCGGAGTGAGAAGGGCAGAGACTAGGGTTTATTTTATAATTTTTATGGGATAGATTCTGCTAAAATTTAACCTTAAAAAGCAAGGGAAAAAAAGAAATCACTGGAATTTATGTGACTTCCATTTGCTCATGTATGTTAGGTCAAACTTTAGAATAAATAATCAAGATTCAATAGATATTAAAACCCTCTTCTAATTCTCCTGAGGGAAGAAATTACTTGTAAGTGTAATAAAAAAACATCTATACCTAGAACATTAATCTATTTACAATTCTCACTTTGGGGAATATCTCAGTTAAACAAGAGAGAATATTTGTGTACTTAAAGATTTCAAGGACATATCTGTGCCTTATATTTGTGAAAGAAATGTTATTTTACAACACTGTTGAATGAAA
Organism: Capricornis sumatraensis; assembly: GCF_032405125.1. Classification (NCBI taxonomy): domain Eukaryota; kingdom Metazoa; phylum Chordata; class Mammalia; order Artiodactyla; family Bovidae; genus Capricornis; species Capricornis sumatraensis. Next base: position 96,945,236 of record NC_091072.1, read on the forward strand.
ACCAAGTTAAGCATTTTAATACATGGTAATTTAGAGCTATTATTAGAGCAAACTGCTGGAAAAAATAAAAAGAGCAAGAACGAAATGACATCTAGTTGAAAAATTCTCCCTTGTGCAGCAGAGTCTGGATAATTTAGAGGTCTTATAATGGCTTAATAAAATTTTAAAAAGTCACCCCTGAGTTTAGAAATCTGAACCTTATACTTTATATTTTGAGTCTCATTAATGAATAAAAGAAGCACTTTACACTGATTTTGTTAGTAATATTTGTGCAATGACCTATATTCAACTAGCTAATTCAGGCTCTTGATGGGGTATAAATATGAGGAGGTTGTATTAGAAATAAGAAAAATTATAGTCTCTATATCAATAGACTTTGTATTAAACTGGTTCCTCTAGGTGGGGTTCCTAAGTAAATTAGCTGAGTATGTACCTTTGAGCTGCCAGCACAGAACCACAGTCATGGTGCTTGGTAGGGAGTGGTATTACAGTCAGTGTTTGCCTCAGATTCTCTAGTTCCTCTTTATAGCTCAAAACAGTGCTGCAATATTGAGCATTTCCATCCTCTTTCTTTCTTCTGTGGTTAGGCTTTCTCTGCTGGATTCCGAATAAGAACAGTGTACATGGAGTACACCAAGATTCCTGGTGTGGCTTTGATACTAATACTCTACTCTCCTATCAGTACTGTCCTGATTCAGAGTAATGCTATTTCATTCATAAGTGCCTTCTGCTTTGAACAAAGAGGAGGACACCCACAGAACAACACAATTTAGGAACACTGAATGATTACCTAGGCTTCCCTGGTGGCTCAGATGTTAAGGAGTCTGCTTGCAATGAAGGAGACCTGGGTTCAATCCCTGGGTCGCGAAGATCCCCTGGAGAAGGAAAAGGAAACCCACTCTGGTACTCTTGCCTAGAAAATCCCTTGGACAGAGGAGCTGGTGGGTTACAATCCATGGGGTCACAAGAGTTGGACACCACTTGTTGACCAAACCACTTATCAAGGTATTTGGGAGGAGTGATTGCCAGAAATGAGTTACATGTGATCTATTAAATTGATGCCAAATATTTGGGCTTTTGAAGATATCCCAAACTATTACATATTAATGTTCTACTTACAGTCTAAAAGTATATCTATTTAAAAAAAATCTAAGGACCTAGGTGTGTTTGTAAATTTGCTAAACAGTCTATCATAATAGGTTTGCTGTGACTGGTAATTTTCTAAGCAAAGACAAATCACACTGAATCCTGAAACCAAATAATGGTGAAATGTCATGAAATGATGGCTATTAGTTTAATACAGTGCAGTGCCATCTAGATTTAGATAAGCCTGTTCCTCATTACTTCTACAATAATTTAAATAGATAATAGAAAAGATATTTATTGCAGTATTAAAATCTCCTTTATCCACTTTTTCTAAAAAAAAAAAAAACTTGTTAATTTGGTTCATAACATAGTCAGGAACATAGAAATGATGAAATTGTGTCAAGAAGCCTTCTATTTGTGGGAAAATGGACTTGGATAAGCAGCAGAGAAGGACATTGAAGCTCATAGATTCAAGAATCAGGCAGCCTAATCTAGAATTCTGGGTACCTCCTGCTAGTTGTGCCTTTCAGTTCAGTTTAGTTCAGTTCAATCACTCAGTCGTGTCCGACTCTTTGCGACCCCATAAATTGCAGCACGCCAGGCCTCCCTGTCCATCAACAACTCCCGGAGTTCACTCAGACTCACGTCCATCGAGTCCGTGATGCCATCCAGCCATCTCATCCTCTGTCATCCCCTTCTCCTCCTGCCCACAACCCCTCCCAGCATCAAAGTCTTTTCCAGTGAGTCAACTCTTCACATGAGGTGGCCAAAGTACTGGAGTTTCAGCTTTAGCATCATTCCTTCCAAAGAAATCCCAGGGCTGATCTCCTTCAGAATGGACTGGTTGGATCTCCTTGCAGTCCAAGGGACTCTCAAGAGTCTCTCCAACACCACAGTTCAAAAGCATCAATTCTTCGGTGCTCAGCCTTCTTCACAGTCCAACTCTCACATCCATACATGACTACTGGAAAAACCATAGCCTTGACTAGACGGACCTTAGTTGGCAAAGTAATGTCTCTGCTTTTGAATATGCTATCTAGGTTGGTCATAACTTTTCTTCCAAGGAGTGAGTGTCTTTTAATTTCATAGCTGCAGTCACCATCTGCAGTGATTTTGGAGCCCCCCAAAATAAAGTCTGACACTGTTTCCACTGTTTCCCCATCTATTTGCCATGAAGTGATGGGACCAGATGCCATGATCTTTGTTTTCTGAATGTTGAGCTTTAAGCCAACTTTTTCAGTCTCCTCTTTCACTTTCATCAAGAGGCTTTTTAGTTCCTCTACACTTTCTGCCATAAGGGTGGTGTCATCTGCATATCTGAGGTTATTGATATTTCCCCTGGAAATCTTGATTCCAGCTTGTGTTTCTTCCAGTCCAGCGTTTCTCATGATGTACTCTGCATATGAGTTAAATAAGCAGGGTAACAATATACAGCCTTGACGTACTCCTTTTCCTATTTGGAATCAGTCTGTTGTTCTATGTCCATTTCTAACTGTTGCTTCCTGACCTGCATACAAATCTCTCAAGAGGCAGGTCAGGTGGTTTGGTATTCCCACGTCTTTCAGAATTTTCCACAGTTTCTTGTGATCCACACAGTCAAAGGCTTTGGCATGGTCAATAAGGTAGAAATAGATGTTTTTCTGGAACTCTCTTGCTTTTTCCATGATCCAGCAGATGTTGGCAATTTGATCTCTGGTTCCTCTGCCTTTTCTAAAACCAGATTGAACATCTGGAAGTTCACGGTTCACGTATTACTGAAGCTTGGCTTGGAGAATTTTGAGTTTTACTTTACTAGCATGTGAGATGAGTGCAATTGAGCAGTAGTTTGAGCATTCTTTGGCATTGTCTTTCTTTGGGATTGAAATGAAAACTGACCTTTTCCAGGTGTGCCTTTCACCGATCACCAAAACTCATTACAATTGCGTCATTCATAACGTAGCAACAGTAATAGCATGCACACCATAGGGTTGTTGTGAGAATTAAATGAGTTATTGTATGTATGCAAAGCATTTAAAATACTGTAAGGCTTTGATGGATGTTTGATTATCATTACTATTGTCACAGAGATCCAACCAGTCCATCTTAAAGGAGATCAGTCCTGGGTATTCATTGGAAGGACTGATGTTGAAGCTGAAACTCCAATACTTTGGCCACCTCATGTGAAGAGTTAACTAACTGGAAAAGACTTTGATGCTGGGAGGGATTGTGGGCAGGAGGAGAATGGGACGACAGAGGATGAGATGGCTGGATGGCATCACTGACTTGATGGATGTGAGTCTGAGTGAACTCCGGGAGTTGGTGATGGACAGGGAGGCCTGGCGTGCTGTGCAAAGAGTTGGACACGACTGAGCAACTGAACTGAACTGAACTGTTATCATTAAACATTTTGGTTTGCATATTGAGGGGTGTTATGTTTCAATGTAAATGTGTCTTCTCTCCTTCTCTCTCGCTTTGTTTCAATCTTTTTCTGTTTCTCTAATAACAGAGACTGCCAATTTTCTTCTAGTACCCACTGTCTCTTTCTTCCTTCTAGTAATACAACTTCTCCCCTAAGAAAACGCATGTTAACTACATTTATTAGACTCCCTTGCCAACAGGTAATATTTAAAATTTTTGGTCACTTTCTCTGAGGCTTGTCCTCTCTCAGTATTTTCCCACTTTCTTGGACAGGACTATAGCGATGGTTCTGGTGAACCACCATCAGTCATGCAAATAAAGACAATACTAGAGGATTTCAGAGAAATAAGAGAAGGAAACTGACTCCTTGATGGTGATTTTGTGAATCTGAGCCATCTACTGACTCTTGACCACTCATCTACATGCTGCTGCTGGTGCTGTCGCTCCAGTCGTGTCTGATTCTGTGCGACCCCACAGACGGCGCCCACGAGGCTCCCCCATCCCTGGGATTCTCCAGGCAAGAACACTGGAGTAGGTTGCCATTTCCTTCTCCAATGCATGAAAGTGAAGTTGCTGAGTTGTGTCTGACTCTTAGCGACCCCATGGACTGTGGCCCACCAGGCTTCTCCGTCCATGGGGCCCTCCAGGCAAGAGTACTGGAGTGGGGTGCCATTGCTTTCTCCCATCTACATGCTACCTACGACATAAAAGAGAAATAGACTTCTGTCTTATTTGAACCACTGCATTTTGGATTTTTTCCACATGATCTTAGTTTAGACCATAACAGAAAAAGTCATCTCTTTCTGTCTCCACTTCCCCAATAGTAGATTAAAGATAATTAGTTTCCTTGCAGGGCTCTTATCAAAAGAATACAGAAGAAAAAGATTTAACATAGAAACTGACATGTTATGTTACCTTCCTTTTGTGAATATGGGAACATATTATCATTACATTATCTGTTTGACTTTATGTATATAAAATATGTTGCATATTTGCTTTCTTTTCTGCAGGCTTTTCAGGTTTTCAAATTGAATCTCTAAAATCAGGGTGAATAAAATTGTCAGCTATATCATATGTGATGTGATATCAGTTTGAATGATAATTTAAAGAATTAAATTAATGAAATTTCTCATACATGATTTTAAAAACTTTTTGATTAAATAAGCTTAGAACACTTTATAAACATTTTGCCTCATCCTCTTCTTTTTAAAGTTTGCAGTTCTCATTAACTTTAAGATCTAGAAAATTCCTACATAAAGAAACCTACTTTACTATTTGGTATATTATATGACAAACATAATGCTTGGCCTGAAAACACTTTTTCTTTTTGTAACACAAATGAATACCACACAGGAGAATGTTATTAAGAAAACAGTTTAAAAAATGATTATTCAGGCCTATAAACCCTTGGAAATGTGTGAAAACACTTCATTTTTCTATTTGTCACAAAGACTGAGTAATTGCTATGACATTTAGTGGGTGAGAGTCAGGGACCCTTAACATACTATAAGAGGGACATTCCTTCATAACATCTTTCTCATCCCCAATATTGTGTCCACTGAGAAACATTGATTTTTTGTCCACTTCTTTTATGGAGTTTGTGGACAGTTGAGGGGCATGTTATTAATAAAAGACAAGTGTTGGACTTCTAGATTGAACCCAGATCAGCCTCCTTATTGGATACTATCTCTGGGGTGAGATTTTCTGATTTAGGTATGGTGATGCTAAGGAATCATGAGCACATTCAAATATGGTAAAGCATCTGCTTGCAACGTGGGGGACCTGGGTTTGATCCCCAGGTTGGAAGATCCCCTGGAGAAGGAAATGGCAACCTACTCCAGTACTCTTGCCTAGAAAATTCCACGGATAGAGGAGCCTGGTGGGCTAAGTCCATGGGGTCGCAAAGAGTTGGACACGACTGAGTGATTTCACATGATATACATTCACATTTTACAAATTCTGATAACCTTTCCCTTTAGGATTTTCCTTAGTATTTTTTTTTTTTTTTTAGAAATAATACTAAATGAGTTCTGCTATTAAATAAAGTTAGAGGTGAAATTGGAAGAAGAAAAAATTTCAAATGTTATTCCATTGCTTACTCACTGCTAGAAACATTTCAAAGCAAAACACTTCTAAACGTCCAGACATCTGTGTTTTCTTTGTTTTAAACCATAGCTAACTGAGTTGTAATCCTTAGTTTATCTAAGTGCACTGTGAACATGCTAGAATTCAGCACTCCAGAGTTTCAGGATTTTGATTTAGAAAGTCTGTGATGCTCAAGCATTTGGTATTTAGGTAGATGCTGACGATCTCATAATATTGGTAGGCTGCAAATGTATGGCAAGATCCTAGAACCTATCAGCACTATGCACAGGGAGCAACTGCCGTTCATTGTCCTTCTTGCCTGGAATGCTGCCCTTCAGTATTCTGTTTATTCTATTCCTGTCATCCAGGGTTCAGCTTAAATGCTCTGTTGGAAAGATCTTCCCTTCCTCCACACCCACTTTCTACGTAAGGATGCTTTTTTATTTCTTCCTTATAGCACATTACCTTATCTATAATATATGTGATTAAGATATTACCTACATGTGTGTGTTTTTTTTTGTCATTACTAGCTATGATGTGATAAGATAGCTCAATGAAAGTTGTCTTATTCATAGTTCTTTCTACAAAATGAACAAATCTCTCTTCTAAATATTTTTCTAACTGAATGAATGAACATCTCACATGCAAAGTTTATTTATAATATTAGTGAACATGATACATTTTCTTGTAATATTAGAATTCATAAAATTTTGGTGAAAACCTCTCTTTTTCATTTTCTCAGGGGTTTTACTTCTCAAGGTATTAGATAAGTGGTATGCAAATATTCTAGCATGTGTGATTCTATGTCCATCAGTTTCTATATCTTAATTATTTGTGGCTGTTGTAATGTTCCTTAATATTTCAGAAGATTTGCTTACTGCTGGGAGGGGAAAGGATTTGAGCAGGGGAAGGAAGAATATATTCAGTCTACCTATAATTTTGTTATCAAACACAAGTTTGTGTGCCCGACACACAGTGAGGCCAGACATACCAAAATGTTGGAATTTGGAGCAGAGAAAGGTTTATTGCAGGGACAAGTAAGGAGAATGGGTGGCTTGTGCTCATGCTTAGGAACTCCCAAATCTCTCAGGTTTTAGTAAAGCATCTTTAAAGGCAAAGTGAAGGAGGGATCTCCCAGGGTGTGTAATCAGCTTGTGCACAATTCTCTGATCGATTCTTGGTGATCAGTCCTTAGGTACTAATAGGTCTGGGAGCCAAGTGCTCATGATCATTAAATAGTTAATCTCTTTCATTTGGTGGTGGTTTTAGCATTTGAAAAACTTGGGAAATATATATCAGTTACTATTATCTAGATATTTCAGAGAGGAGTTAAAGCAGAGGATAATGGGGGAGGGGTCTGTCCCAGGAAGGCCCCCTTAGGGTCTTGTTTGGATATATTTTCACCAACCAGCAGCAATATCAAGTAGTGAAAATTTTGTTTGTAATCTTCCTAATTTTGCTGAAAAAAAATTAAAATTAATATACCTGTCCTATTTTTAATGTAAGAAAATATTTTACATATCTGCATTTAATTTCCAATATATGATGCAATTATAGAAACTGATTTCTAACATTTATATGTAGTTTTATAAAACCTGAGACAGCAAATGATAACTTCACAATAATTCCTCCGATAGCAATGACTTTGCTATGGCTCAATGACAAAATGAAATGGCTTGTCTGATGAAGCATTGTAGATTCTTCACCTTCCATAATGTTATATATGCCTGCAAGCTTGGTTCACCCCATCACCTCCTCTTTATAACATAAAACCAACTGACAAGTTAAAGGAATGATGCTCCCATTAAATGTCCAGAAACCCTGCTTACCATTATTAATAGCAAATGATTCCTTTTGAAATAAAAGAGTATGTCAGGCTATTATTGGCTATCCTGAAGTCTTTTCAGTACTCTTCTAGAAAGATGGTTTTCCAGGGCAGGTTATTAATTAAAGGACTTGAATTTTTTCCTCTTTCATAAAGCATATCAGAGAAAATTTCATTGAGCTATAGTCTCTAAAATTATGAATTAGTGACACTTTTACACTGCTATCATTTATAAATCACAATTTCATGTAATAAGGCATATCATAATTTTAAGTAAGGATTAAAGATTAGTAATGAGATCTATAAAGTAGCTAACATTAATGGAGACTGTTCTTTTGACCTAGGGCCTCAAGCCATTGTAAAGTCAAAATGCTAATCAATTTTTCCTTGAATTCTATGAAAAAAAATTATTAGAGAAAGTAGAAAGTTAGAGATGTTTCCTTTACTATGTAGCTTAACTCCCAAATGAAGCCCCATTTTGCCCCCAAATAACAATCCTCAAAGGAACAGCATGGTTGTGTGTGTTTGACATATACTACTCAGCCTTGATCTGTCATCTCTGCGTCCCTTGCTAAGTTTTGCTTTCAATGTCCTCACGCTGATTATTTTCCCACTTCAGTTTTGTTGATGAGGTTCAAGTTTATGGTACATTGTCTATTAGACAATAACTCAGTTGCTAATTGGATGGGAAAACTCAAGGTACTCATTAAGTGTAGAAGGGACTATGGAATTAGACAGGTGTGAGGAAAAATAAAAATAAGACTACATCACTCCTTTTCACATTCTAATAAGTCTGGTTTTATTGTCCCAAACCACAACCTTTCCTTTCTCTCTTCCTTAAATGTCTGGCACTAAGGTAGAAAATACTTACGGTTTCACTTGTGATTCTTTCATTTGTAGAGCTTAATGACAGATTGGAAAAAATTTTGCATAGAAAATGAAGCTTTAACGATGATTAAGAGAATCAAGTAGTGGCATTTGCTATATCTACCTTCTCTTATTGTGGCTATTTATTCTGGTGTTCTCTTTCTTCATAATTTATCATTATGTTGGATGGATGCCTCTAAATGACACACAAGAACTACTATAAAACTGACAGCCTTGAAATAAATAAATCCTGTTCCACAAAATGAAGCTATTAAAGAATGCCGGAAAACAGCATTCCACTAAATATGAGTACATAATATATTATACACAAGTTTATAAAACTGCAGTGTGTATACTAAGCTTAAGTGTCTATAAATTTCCTCAGTTGGGAAGACTGAAATATTAAAAACACTCTTTATTAAGCAATATATTCCTTGTCTTGTTTCTACTACTAAGTCCTTTGTTTTGCCTCCGTTGGATATGTTAAATATTTGAATAACAATGGCAGGAAGAGTAGTAGAAGTGGAAGGATTCGCTTATTTATATGGTTTATTAAATAGTTAACATTGGTGAAAGTGAAAGTGTTATTTGCTCTTTGTGACCCCATGGACTGTAGCCCACCAGACTCTTCTGTCCATGTAGTTGTCCAGGCAAGAATACTAGAGTGGGTTGCCATTCTCTTCTCCAGGGGATCTTCCCAACCCAGGGACTGAACCCAGGTCTCCTGCACTGCAGGCAGATTCTTTACTGTCTGAGCCCCAGGGAAGCCCCTAATATTGGTAAAACGGTTTATTTAAATTGTTATGAAGTTTGAGGGGGTCTGAATAGAGGCATTGTAAGGAATTGAAACAGAATGAAAAGTTCCTCTTCTGTTGTAAGTTAGATCTTAACAAATTATAACAGAGATTGGTAATATAGGAATTTAGCTTTGATCCAGAATCCTGTGCTTCATTGCTTTACATATAAGAGCAGCATGTCAGGTAATGTGTTTAAAGTAGAGATACCATGTTTTTTTTCAAATGAAGTGAAGATTGTTACCATATCCTTTTGATGATAAACACAGTCTGTTACTAATTCATATATTTTAAAACTGTAAAGGAAAAATGTTATTTAAAATTTTTTTTAAAAGAAAGCTACATTGTCCTAAGCTGTGTGTGTGTGTTCTTTAATCTCAAAATAATATGATTGATACCTTGGAAGCATTCATTTCATACAAATATACTTTCTAAATTATAGTTCATTTTTAATCCTTAATTTTTACTTAGTCTTTTTGATCAGGGAGACACCTAGTTATCTCCATCCATGGTTGAAATCTGTGGCTCCACCTCATTGCTTCATGGTTTGTTTGGTTGTTTCTCTTTCAAGTTTAATTTCAGCCTCTCAGGTATTATTGTGGTACTTGAGGCCATGAGTCACTTATTATATTCTAGTGATGAATATGTAAAGGCATTTAGTTTTACAAAGCAGAATGATATCTCAAACTCCTTACCTTTATGTAAATCAGTATACTTAAAAGATCTTTCAATTAACAGATGAATCAGTCAACAAATATGTACCTAGCAATAGTTCTCTGCTAGACATCCTGCTAGTGAAAACAGTTTGAAGGGAGGAATTGAAGAAAAGAAAAAATCATCCATTTGGTTTGCTTATGTATTTTGTATGCTATATACGTTACTGCTAACATAGTGTGTCCCAGGTACTATGTCAGTTACAAAGGATCAATTAATGAATATTGGTACTTACCTATCTTTTTGGGTGCACATTTGACCATTGAAAATAACAGTTAGTTAGTAACAGCAGCTTCAGTCTGTCCAACTCTGTATGACCCTATGGACAGCAGCGCTCCAGGCTCCTCTGTCCACAGGATTCTGCAGGCAAGAATACTGGAGTGGATTGTGTAACTAAATATAATTATGCTACGTATAGGGTTATGTAAAAATGTTTTTTAGAGAGACATGATCTATTCTAAAAATAGGGGGGTTAATAAAATTTAATTAGGAAGACCAAAAAAAAAGTGCTTTTTGGGAGTTGGAAGAGAAAGGGAGAGGAGAGCGTTAGGACAAATAAAATTTTTAAAACTGGAGTGTAATTGATTTACAATGTTGTATTAGTGAAACCATTTTTGTAGTGAAGCTATTTTTTAGTTAAAGCTTTTTTACATGTATTCACTTTCTACTATGTATAAGTCATTGCTCTAGGTACTGGGGATCCAGCAGTGGTGGGAACCAGCATCCATATCTTCCTGGGAGCTTACACTCTAGGGGGCAAACACACAGGAAACAACCATGTGCATACAGAATTAGAGACCATGCTAAGTGGTATAGAGAAGAAAAAAGGGAAAAGATTTAAGAACTAAAGGGAGATGTGGCTATTCCAAATAACATGGTCAAGAAAGGACATAGGTAAGTTGCCATTTGAGTGACCAGAAAGAAGTAAGAGTATAAGCTATGTGTCTACCAGTGGGAAGAGCATTTCAGGTAGAAGGTACGATAGTGCTCTCAGGCAGAACCAGCTGAAGGATAAAGAAAAGGAAAAAAAAATAAAAAAGAAGCTGGAGTGAAGTGAGCTTAGCAGGGAAAACAGAAGGAAGTTAGAGAGGCAATAGAGGATCAGACTGTGCACCGTCTTTGAAGCCATTTTGACAACTATGGTTTTTACCAAAGTAAAAAACCAAAGAGAAATGAGAGACTTTGTGAAGTTCTGAGTGGAGGAGGGTTTTTATCTGACCTCTATTTTAACATTTTTAGTTTAACAACTCTGTCATGCAGGCTGTAGCGGGGGTGGGAAGGGGAAAGGGCATGGGGATCAGGTGGAGATGATCAGAGCAATTCAGGAAAAAGTTGGCTGTGGTTTTTATCAGAGTGGTATCAGTGAGATGGTGGAGTTGATCAGATGAGTGTAAAACCGTGAAGGCAAGAGAGAGTCTGAGTTGTGAAAAAAATGAAAGAAGCCTTAAATAACTGGCCCCTGTGGATCAAGAGAAAACCTGTAAGAGGGAAGGCTGGAGAGAGGGGCAGAGACCTCTGCAGGGAGCATTTTGTAAGCTGTACTGAAGACTTTATCCCAAGGGCCCTGGAAACCCATTGAAATATTTTAAATTGAAATTGTTAAATAACTTAACCTCTTAAAGCAACACACCTTCATTATTTCACAGCTCCCACCTGAAAGAAATCCAAGCACTAATTCCTCTGATCAGGATCTTGTTGGTCAGTCGCTTATTTGTGTCCAACCCTTTGTGACTCCATGGACTGCAGCATGCCAGGCTTACCTGTCCTTCACCGTCTCAAACTCATGTCCATTGAGTCAACGATGCCATCCAATCATCTAATCCTCTGTCAAACCCTTCTCCTCCTGCCCTCAATCTTTCCCAGTCAGGATATTGACCAGGCTGTGATCCTATCTGGAATGAAGAGTCTTCTAAGTTTATTCAAACTCAGAATTGAGTTTCTTACAGTTTTAAGACTGAGGTCACCAATTCCTAGAGGCTGTTCCTCCCCATTAGAATTCATACTAAAGCTCTTTGCTTCTTCTTGGCCAGCAAGAGAACATATTTCTTTTTAAGAGCATGTAATTAGGTCATGACTATTCAGGAAAATATCTCTTAGTAATTAATTGAAGATATTAGTTACACCTGAAAAATCTTCTCATCTTTGTCATAATGTAACATAATCATGGAGGGATAAACCATTACTTTTATCTTATTCAAAGGAAAGTTATAAGTATCACTCACACCCAGGGGAAGGAAATTGAACAAGGCATATATAGCAGGGTGTGGAAATCTTGGGGGCCATTTTAGGATTCTGCCTGCAGGACGGCGAGACTGATAGATAGGTATAAGTCAATCTACAGGTTATATAGTGAACAAAATACCATGGTCTTTTCAGTCATTCTGGTTTCTGAGAATTTTATTTAGGGTAGACTGAAGGACACCAGAGGGAAAATAAGACAAGTTAAGCAGCAAGATGCCAGCTGGGAATAGTCTGCATTAAAAGTTATAATCTATTTAATCTTACTGATGAGACTTGGAGAGTAAAAGGATCAGAATAAAAAATGATCCCTAACTTTTTCATGACCACTAAACGAAAATATGGTTATTTTGCAGTCCAGGGAATATGTAGGAAATGTAGATATCAATACAATGCAATGGAGGGAATGGGAGAAGATGATGTTAGTTTTTATACTAGATATAAAAGGTCTTGCAGTTTCCTCTTGAGACTCTAGAAGTGTTTAGTTGAGTTGCCATGTAGGGAGTTGACTCTTCAACTGGACAGACTGTATGGAGAAGCTCTGTGACCACATGGAAAGGCAGAGCCAGGGAAGTTTAGCTTCCCTGCATCACTGCTGAGGAGTCATATATATATAAGACTTTGGGATCTTTCAGAATAGACCAGCTAAATACCACTGATTGACCTCCAGTTGACATAGCATGAAGCCCAACAATCATCTGGCCAAATTCTGCCTGAAATGTTGAGCCTCAAAACTGTGCTTTGTATATGAGGAAGAATTATAGAGAAATAGAGGCAAAGGCATGGAAGGGTCAAAGGGACCTGAAATAAAGTGAAACAGAGTAAGTGTGAGTAGGGCACACAGAGGAAAGAGATATACGAGGTTGCCATTATGAGTGGAACTTTAGCAAGAATAAATGTTTAGTGATATTTTAAAAAAAATAATGCAATGTGATATGCTAAGTCATCTCCTCCTTGATGTGTCGACAGAAGCCCCACCAAAGATTTCCATAGCTTTTTAATGTTTTTGAAAGACAGCTCTTATTTTTCTAGGCTGAAACTAGATTTAATACAACAAGAAGACAGTTTTATCTGGGTTACACTTAAAATCATGAACCAGATTCATAAATAATCAGAAACTCAACACTCTCAAGGAACATAGAATTTTTAAGTGATACTACTGCTTTCCTGGTGGTCTAGTGGTTAAGAAGCCTCCTGCCAATCAGGGGGGTACAGGTTTGATCCTTAGTCTGGGAAGGTCCCATATGCCTCAGCACAACTTGGGCCACAACTACTGAGCCCACGCTCTAGAGCCTGTTAGCCACAGCCTGAAACCTGTGAGCCTAGAACCTGTGCTCCACAACATGAGAAGCCACTGCAGTAAGAAGCCTGTGTACTGCAATGAAGAGTATTCCCCACTCACCTTAACCAGAGAGTCCACGTGCAGCAACAAAGACAAAAAACACATAAAATTAAAAAGGAAAAAAAGATGCTAGAACTTAGAATGGAGCCATTCTAAGAAAAAAAGATGCTAGAACTTAGAATGGCTGCTTGGTTGGCAGTTTGTTTGATTGTTGTTTACATTTAATTGATTCACAAACAGTTCTTATTGATCCCTGGGTCAGGAAGATCCCCTGAAGAAGGAAATGGCAACCCACTCCAGTATTCTTGCCTGGAGAATCCCATGGACAGAGGAGCCTGGCAGAGTACAGTCCATGGGGTCACAAGAGTCAGACACAACCGAGCGAGTTCACTTCATACATGTATATATGGAAATGTAAATATATTCATGTACATTTATTATATGCATATACATTTATATTGTATATGACATATACACTTTTTATTGCATTTTTAAAAATGTCCTCTTTCTTTACTTATGTTCCTACTAAAATTTGAATTACGACTTTAATAGAATATCAATTCCAAAATAGTATATGAAAAAAAAGCCCCTATATTTTGTGATTTGTCTTTAGCTTTATCATTTTCCTGTCTTCTAAATTTTTAATGTCATTTTTACTTGCTCTGCTTTATTTTTGACTTGTCTTTTCCTTTTTATCACTAACACATGAAGCTAATCATGGCATTTGAGCAAAGGGAAATAGATGCTCCCAGTTTTCCATTGGTGAAATTCTTTTTTTTCTTGTTCATCTCTCCTGTTCGGCTATCATAAGCCATCCTTCTTCTAGCACATATTCATCTGCTGCCAGCTTATCTCCCAAAGCCCTTAATCTTCCTTATCTCACGTGAAAATCTGCTTTCAGGCTCTGTTTTCTCTCTTACGCCCACTTAGCTACATGTCTACTAACCAGGAAGGGAATCGATTTAAACCAATTCTTTTAAGAATAAATCATGTACACATGCAATCTGACAAATATAGCTCAAGCCATAAGAATCATGAGGGGAAACACAATTTCTACATATTGCTATTTTCATATAACAATTTTTTATCTACTCTCAGTATAAAACTTGTATATCTACTTATTTAGACAACTTTTAAGCTTTTTCACCCATAAAAATTGGAAATAGAGTGCTGCTCATTAGCCTACTTGGTGATGGATAGATTGATTTAGATTTGCACCTTTAGGAAAGGGATATCTGTTGAGAACTTCAGAAAAGAAAAGTCTGCACAAAAATATTTATAATATTTATGTTAGAAAATAATAATTTTGTAGTACAAAACTATTCTACAATGTCATGTATTACTAGTTCTAAATATCTCCAGGCATAGAGATTATCCATCTATATTTTAAATATATATAAAATCCTATACCTGTAAACTTTCTGGAGGGTCTATTTCCTGAGCCTAATTCTAGTACCTATGACTGTTTCAGTCAGGATCCCAGCAGGTTCAGTGATGAAGGAGACAGAACACATGGCAAAGATGTAGGCAGGGTGAAGAGAACAGCAAAAATCACCATGTCTAGGACTGAAGAAACAAGGGCAGAAAAGTATATACAAAAGCCCACTCAAAGCTGTAGCAGTGAAAAGGCGGCTGCTTGGTTGGCAGTTGTGTAGTTCTTAGAGGATATAGCTATTGCTTTAGAAAAGGCACTGAAATAGATATATAGAGATATTTGATTTTCTCCCCCTTTTTATCCTAAGTTAATTTATAAGTTCCAGGTGGTTTTACACTGTAACTAGCTTTATTTAAAATATTTTATTTGTTAAGACAGATGACATAACTCAATGAGATAGAGATTTCATTATAACTAATTTACATTTAGATATTACCAAAAGATACAGACTTTTGATATAACTAATTATTATTTCATGTATTTCATTAAGAGAACTGTAACAAAATTAATACCTCAGGAGATTCTTTCTCCTTTCCAGGAAAATATTGATAAAAATTTCAAAGATAATACAAATTGTGTGAAGTAAGATTGTATTATAATTTTATCAAAATATAAGATGACTGTATCATATTTTAATTAGCATATTAAAGGGAGTAGAATTTCCAGGTTGACCCAGTATTGTTTGTCAAAATCATTGTATTAGAACGGAATAAATATATATTCCCTCCCTAGGACTCCTTTTAATTCCCTTACACAGATGCCTTTAAAAATGAAGATCAAAACAACTGTCCCTGTCTCCTCTTTTGTCTTTTGGAACATAGCAGGTGCACTGAGAGGAAATAAGAAACACTTAGAGAAGACAAAGTACAAGATACAAGTTGCCTTGACTTTCAAAACCCAGATGTCTCAATAATCTGACTTTTTTATATTAATTTACCTCACAATATTCTTTAAAAAAAGTGAGTCCCTATAAACATTTTTCCATTAAATAAAGAAAAGAAAAGCTTTTCTTTTTGAGCTAAGTGTAGTATGTTCTAGAAAAATAGTATTTGTCCTTAAAAGTCTAAGTTGAGTTTTAGTTAACTCACTTAAGGATAAAAAGGAAAAACGCAAATGATTTAGTCAATAGGGAGACTTGTTTAACTGAGAAAAACCTGCTAGCTGAAAATTAGAGAGAGAATTTTACACATCTTTGGAGCTAATTCCCTGATTCAACATTTCCTTTAGCTTTTTTATGAGGTGGGTCAGTTCAGTTCAGTTCAGTCGCTCAGTCGTGTCTGACTCTTTGCAACCCCATGAATCACAGGACACCAGGCCTCCCTGTCCATCACCAACTCCCGGAGTTCACTCAGACTCAAGTCCATCGAGTCAGTGGTGCCATCCAACCATCTCATCCTCTGTCGTCCCCTTCTCCTCCTGCCCCCAATCCTTCCCAGCATCAGTCTTGTCCAATGAGTCAGCTCTTCGCATGAGGTGACCAAAGTACTGGAGTTTCAGCTTTAGCATCATTCCTTCCAAAGAACACTCAGGACTGATTTCCTTTAGAATGGACTGGTTGGATCTCCTTGCAGTCCAAGGGACTCTCAAGAGTCTTCACCAACACCATAGTTCAAAAGCATCAATTCTTCGGCACTCAGTCTTCTTCAGGTGCACCCATACAAATACTCTTTAATTCACACAAATTATTCAATCAAATTACTTGGTGATTTGCCCCATATTTCATATGGAAATAGAGAGAGGTAAGCAAGGGTTATGCTCATCTTTAACAAGTGTTTTTGAGCTTTCATATGCCAAAGCACTGTAGTGGTCATAAAAAAAGGAAAAAAAATATCTAGAAGTTAGTTTGATTACATAAATGAAGTTGGGTTTATGTTTCTAATGTCCTGTGGTATATTAAAATCTGCAGTATAGTTTTTTCCTACATGTTTTCATTCTCCAGGTAATTTGTCTTCATTTTCCAGGAGCTCATATACATGTAAAGCTTCTTTGACTCCCATATTCTAGCATTTATATTTATCAGAGTCTATATGCCTTTTGACGAAAACAGAGCTTTCAGTTCAGTATACTTTCCTAAGAAACATTCTTACACCAGTATCTGAGCAGTTCAGAGAGATGCAGGAATAAAATCATGTTTGATTTCTCACCCTCTCCTTTGACTTTGTCACTCAGTCCATCAGTACTTGTCACTATGCCCTTTGAGATATTGCTGAGAACCACTTATTATTCACACTGCCACAATCTTTATCTGGAATTCATTTACCATGTGCCAGGGCTACTGAGACAGCCTTCAAGGTAGAGACCCGTTTCCAACCTCTCTCCTATCCAATTTATTCAACCCTCAGCAGCTGGAATTATTTCCCTCAAAGCAACATGACCTTCCTTCTCATTATCCTGCAGCAGCTGCCCGTTGTGTTTCTCCTCAAGTCTGATGTTTTGATCCTTGCTTGAAGGTGCTTGACCTTTGGGTTCACTGTTACCTTCTCTACTTCACTGTTGCTCATATGATCAGCTCTTTCAGGACAGAGTGTGTACCAACCTTCAGGCACCTACCCCACTTAGTCATATATTTGGGTATTCCTCCTTCTTTGGAATTAGCTTCTATTACACTGTCGTCTGTTTTCCTCTTTCAGAGTTCTGTCCTAGGCTCCATTTCTTCATGTTGCTTTTCTCCAAAAGGCTTGTGTAATTTGTTACATTATTGGCTTTTCAAATTTTTATAGTATGTGTTGCTAAACAGCTGGTTATCAAATTTTTTTATATATATGAAATAAATATATTAATAAATGGAAAGTGGGTCCAGCATGGGAGATCTGCCCAGATTTTCTGGATTCTAAACATCTACACTTGTTGCTCCATAAAATTTTTTAAAGATCCCATCTACCATTAAATTGGATCTATACATAATAATGTTTGAATACTTACTCTAAATTTTTCCTTCTAGCCACTGTTTGTGACACTATTGTTTAACTTTAGGGCTTTAATCCTAATATATTACCTTGTGGTGGTGGTTGTCTAGTCATTAAGTTATGTCTGACTCTCTTGCAACTCCATGAAATGCAGACCGTCAGGATCCTCTGTCCATGGGATAGCCCAGGCAAGAATACTGGAGTGGGTTGCCATTTCTTTCTCCAGGGGATATTCCTGACCGAAGGATCAAATCCAAGTCTCCTACATTACAGGTGAATTCTTTGCCACTGAGCCATCAGGACAGCCCCCAATACGTTACCTAACAAGCATTAACACATTTTGATTCAGATGGCATCTGTTGAGCACTTTCTTTTGAATATTATCCTTCTGACATAAATCTCTTATTTTAGATTTTAGCACAGGAAACAGCTTCTTTCAAGAATACTCATCTGTCTAGTGTTTTTCAGGGACAGAACATGTTAAAATTATGCAGAGTTCCCCTGGCCTAGTTTTATCTTCCTATTTCTATGTACTGCTGCTGCTGCTGCTAAGTCACTTCAGTAATGTCCGACTCTGTGCGACCCCAGAGACGGCGGCCCACCAGGCTCCCCCACCCCTGGGATTCTCCAGGCAAGAACACTGGAGTGGGGTGCCATTTCCTTCTCCAATGCATGAAGGTGAAAAGTGGAAGAGAAGTCGCTCAGTCATGTCCAACTCTTAGCGACCCCATGGACTGTAGCCCACCAGGCTCCTCCATCCATGGGATTTGCCAGGCAAGAGTACTGGAGTGAGTTGTCATTGCCTTCTCCGTCTATGTACTGAGTAGAACCCAAATCTGTTAAAACTGTATGAATCACATTAGATATTCTAAGTCTTCTGCAAATCTGAGGGTCTTATTCAGCAGTACATCTCTCCTTCACCCTCTGCCTCTGATTTTATGTTTCCAAAGCAGCCTAGAAATTAAATAAAAGCCCTGTCAGTTTCTCTGCAATATAAGATGATCGTGTAGTCTCAAGCAAACCTTGAGAAATGTTCTTCTTGAACAATTGTTCGTTAAGTCTGGCTGTGAGCCGCTGAGCAGAGTGTTTTGAATAATAATGATCCTGATGATAAGAAAAATAACTACCATTTATCACACAGTTTCTGTCCATGGTTGACCTCCCATGGAGAGTTTTAAAATGAAGGTTTCTGGCATTGCACTATGTGCTTTGCACAGATTACAACATTTAATCCTTATAAAGCTCCTAATGAGGCCATTTAACAGGCAAAGAAACTGGAGTGTTAAAAGGTTAAGTAACTTAGAAAAGATCACAAGTAAGTGATTGAATCAGGTTTAACTGACTCCAAACCTTCAGCTCCTAAATGGTACACGAGAAAACCAAAATATTGGACTTCTCTGGACATGATTTATTGGGAGAGTAGAGAAAACTTCTTTGAATTTATCTCCACTGGAAATTCTGAGTACTTGCTAACATTAGAATAGCAAACATTATTTGAATATGTGACTGAATATCTAAATTAGTCAGGAAATAATTATGGATTTCAAGGGGGAAGTATAGTAGACTGACACTAAACTAATTGGTCATCTTTTTTTAAGAATGAGGCTGCCTTTGTACTGACATAGATACATACAGCTGAGAAAATACATACATCTAAAAAATGTGTTTTCCTGTCAAGAATGTAGTCATGTGTACTGTTTCTTTGACATAATGGACATTATTTCTACCACTTATTGATTACTCAGTTGTACCTTGCAAATACTTCGGTGAAAATAACTGATACCAGATATATAGTTCAGAATAATGTGAGAATATCTTATATTCATATGTGGGTATTACTAAATAACTGCTGCCAACAGTTACTGATGAAGTAATCTGTGTTCTTAACTTTTCAGATGACTGGGTTAAGTCTTTTATTAAAATCATCAGATTAAATAAGCATCTCATATAAATGACTGAGAAGTAGAAGTGAAGGAAAAAGAGTAATAATGCTTACCTTATTATTAACTTTTATATATTGGTATAAGAAATAAAATTAATCATTCATTATAATTAGTAAGGAATCTACATGAGTCAATGATGATGTGAAATGTGCACAAGCAGAACACAGCTTTTGTTTTATGCTTAACTCTCTTATGTCAAACTTTTAAAATGAATCAGAACACTTGAATGCAGTCTGTGATCCTATATTCTTGGACTCTGAAGCTCAGAGGTGAGGTAGGACAAAATTGTTTGCAATCTTGAAATCAGTAATTATTCTTTTCTTCCTTTCTCTTTGAGTACTCATTTACACTTAGACATATAAAAAAGTTATGTTCATCAAAAATTATCACATGTATCATAGTAATATAATTTGAGTTGGTTTTATATCCATTAGTTGGGAATTATTAAGTATTTCATAACTGATAACCCTCCTTTCCAACTGCTGCTTAAATTAACTCTCATATTTGACTGTGTGGATCACAATAAACTGTGGAAAATTCTGAAAGAGACGGGAATACCAGACCACCTGACCTGCCTCTTGAGAAATTTGTATGCAGGTCAGGAAGCAACAGTTAGAACTGGACATGGAACAACAGACTGGTTCCAAAGAGGAAAAGGAGTACATCAAGGCTGTATATTGTCACCCTACTTATTTAACTTCTATGCAGAGTACATCATGAGAAACGCTGGACTGGAAGAAACACAAGCTGGAATCAAGATTGCTGGGAGAAATATCAATAACCTCAGATATGCAGATGACACCACCCTTATGACAGAAAGTGAAGAGGAACTAAAAAGCCTCTTGATGAAAGTGAAAGAGGAGAGTGAAAAAGTTGGCTTAAAGCTCAACATTCAGAAAATGAAGATCATGGCATCCGGTCCCATCACTTCATGGGAAATAGATGGGGAAACAGTGGAAACAGTGTCAGACTTTATTTTGGGGGGCTCCAAAATCACTGCAGATGGTGACTGCAGCCATGAAATTAAAAGACACTTACTCCTTGGAAGAAAAGTTATGACCAACCTAGATAGCATATTGAAAAGCAGAGACATTACTTTGCCAACTAAGTTCCGTCTAGTCAAGCATATGGTTTTTCCTGTGGTCATGTATGGATGTGAGAGTTGGACTGTGAAGAAAGCTGAGCACTGAAGAATTGATGCTTTTGAACTGTGGTGTTGGAGAAGACTCTTGAGAGTCCCTTGGACTGCAAGGAGATCCAACCAGTCCATTCTGAGGGAGATCATCCCTGGGATTTCTTTGGAAGGAATGATGCTAAAGCTGAAACTCCAGTACTTTGGTCATCTCATGTGAAGAGTTGACTCATTGGAAAAGACTCTGATGCTGGGAGGGATTGGGGGCAGGAGAGAAGGGGACGACAGAGGATGAGATGGCTGGATGGCATCACTGACTCAATGGACGTGAGTCTGAGTGAACTCCAGGAGTTGGTGATGGACAGGGAGGCCTGGTGTCCTGCGATTCATGGGGTCGCAAAGAGTTGGACATGACTGAGTGACTGGACTCAACTGAATTGGACTGATAATGAAAATATCTCTTTGTGTTTGCCCCTCTTTGTGTGTGTATGTGTGTACACATGTATGTTTAAACAAGAACAAAATCCATATTAAATAGTCACGAAAATAATTTATTGAAGGGAAGGAGTGATTTAAAAACTCACCTACACTGATGGACATATGTCAAAGGGTCCCAGGGACAACCTTAAAGAGCCTCCAATGGCCAAAGATGGAATATTTTGAGAAAAAAAAAAATACAGCTACATTAATTTACAACCCATAGTATAAAATAAAGCCACAGATCCATTTTGATAAAATAAATTATTGAATAAATTGATAAATATGGGAGAAGCAGGAAATATCTAGTACAAAATAATTCCAAATAAATTATGTAGATATTCCATTCTAATTGAAAAGGAATATAACTCCCTATTTGAGTATGGGCCTCACATAGTGACTTTCTTCCAAAGAGTACAAGATGGAAAGGGGATGAGAAGAGTGACTTTTTAGTATAGGAACCTGGAATGTTAGTTCCATGAATTAAGGCAAATTGGAAGTGGTCAAACGGAGATGGCAAGAGTAAACATTGACATTTTAGGAATCAATGAACTAAAATGGACTGGAATGGGTGAATTTAACTCAGATGATTATTATATCTACTACTGTGGGCAAGAATCCCTTAGAAGAGATGGAGTAGCCATCATAGCCAACAAAAGAGTCCAAATGCAGTACTTGTGTGCAATCTCAAAAATGACAGAATGATCTCTGTTCCTTTGCAAGGCAAACCATTCAATATCACCATAATGCAAGACTATGCCCCAACCAGTAATGTTGAAGAAGCTGAAGTTGAACGGTTCTATAAAAACCTAAAGACCTTCTAGAACTAACAGCCAAAAAGATGTCCTTTTCATTATATGGGACTGGAATTCAAAAGTAGGAAGTCAAGAAATACCTGGAGTAAGAGGCAACTTTGGCCTTGGTGTACAGAATGAATCAGGGCAAAGGCTAACAGAGGTTTGCCAAGAGAATACACTGGTCATAGCAAACAGCCTCTTCCAACAATACAAGAGAGCACTCTACACATGGATATCACCAGATGGTCGACACTGAAATCAGATTGAATATTTTCTTTGCAGCCAAAGATGGAGAAGCTCTATACAGTCAGCAAAAGCAAGACTGGGAGCCTACTGGCTCAGTTCATGAACTCCTTATTGCCAAATTCAGACTTAAATTGAAGAAAGTAGGGTAAACCACTAGACCATTCAGGTATGACATAAATCAAATCCCTTACAATTCTACAGTGGAAGTGAGAAATAGATTTAAGGGACTAGATCTGATAGACAGAGTGCCTGATGAACTGTGGATAGAGGTTCATGACATTGTAGAGGAAAGAGGGATCAGACCATCCGCAAGAAAAAGAAATGCAAAAAAGCAAAATGGCTGTCTGAGGAGGCCTTACAAATAGCTGTGAAAAGAAGAGAAGCCAAAAACAAATGAGAAGAGGAATGATATACCCATTTGAATGCAAAATCCAAAGAATATCAAGGAGAGATAAGAAAGTCTTCCTCAGTGATCACTGCAAAGAAATGGAGAAAAATAGTAGCATGGGATAGACTAGAGATTTCTTCAAGAAAATTAGAGATACCAAGAGAACATTTCGATCAAAGATGGGCTCAATAAACAGAAATGGTATGGACCTAACAGAAGCAGAAGATATTAAGATGAAGTGGCAAGAATACACAGAATTGTGCAAAAAAAGAAAAAAAAATCAAGAGCAAGATAATCACAATGGTATGATCACTCACCTAGAGCCAGACATGCTGGAATGTAAAGTCAAGTGGGCCTTAGGAAATATCTCTATGAACAAAGCTATTGGAGGTGATGGAATTCCACTTGAGGTATTTCAAATCCTCAAAGATGATGCTATGAAAGTGCTGCTCTCAATATGCCAGCAAATCTGGGAAACTCAGCAGTGGCCACAGGACTGGAAAAGGTCAGTTTTCATTCCAGTGCCAAAGAAAGGAAATGCTAAAGAATGCTCAAACTATTACACAGTTGCACTCATCTCACATGTTAGTAAAGTAATGCTCAAAATTCTCCAAGCCAGGGCTCAACAACACATGAACCATGAACTTCCAGATGTTCGAGCTAGTTTTAGAAAAGGCAGAGGAACCAGAAATCAAATTGACAATATTCACTGGATCATTGAAAAAGCAAGAGAGTTCCAGAAAAACATCTACTTCTGCTTTATTGACTATGCCAAAGCCTTTGACTGTGTGGATCACAACAAACTGTGGAAAATTCTTAAAGAGATGGAAATATCAGAACACCTGACCTTCCTCCTGAGAAATCTGTATGCAGTTCAAGAAGTAACAGGTAGAACTGGTCATGGATCAACAGACTGGTTCCAAATAGGGAAAGAAGTACATCAGAGCTGTATATTGTCACCCTGCTTATTTACCTTTTTGAAGAGTACATCCTGAGAAACACTGGACTGGATAAAGCACAAGAAGGAATCAACATGGAGAAACATTAATAACCTCAGATATGTAGATGACACCAACCTTATGGCGGAAAGCGAAGAAGAACTAAAGATTCTCTTGATGAAAGTGAAAGACGAGAGTGAAAAAGTTTGCTTAAAGCTCAAAATTCAGAAAACTAAGATCATGGCATCCAGTCCCATCCCTTCATGGAAAATTGATGGGGAGACAGTGAAAATAGTGGATTATTTTACTTTTGGGGGCTCCAAAATCACTGCAGATGATGACTGCAGCCATGAAATTAAAAGATGCTTGCTCCTAGGAAGGAAAGTCATGACCAACCTAGATAGCATATTCAAAAGCAGAGACATTACTTTGCCAACAAAGGTCCATCTAGTCAAGGCTATGGTTTTTCCAGTGGTCATGTTTGGATGTGAAAGTTGGACTGTGAAGAAAACTGAGTACTGAAGAATTGATGCTTTTGAACTGTGGTGTTGGAGAAGAGCCTTGAAAGTCTCTTGGACTGCAAGGAGATTCAAACAGTCCATCCTAAAGGAGATCAGTCCTGGGTGTCATTGGAGGGACTGATGCTGAGGCTTAAACTCCAATACTTTGGCCACCTCATGTGAAGTGTTGACTCATTGGAAAAGACCCTGATGCTGGGAGGGATTGTGGGCAGGAAGAGAAGGGGACAACAGAGGATGAGATTGTTGGATGGCATCAGCGACTTGATGGAAATGAGTTTGGGTAAACTCCAGGAGTTGGTGATGGACAGGGAGGCCTAGTGTGCTGTGATTCATGGGGTTGCGAAGAGTCAGACATGACTGAGTGACTGAACTGAACTGAACTGAGAAGACCAATGATATAGAGCATACAGCCTATGTTTTATTTTGGAAGTTTTATAGTTTCATGATAAAAGATCATGATTTCATGTTTAAGTCTTCTATCCATTTTGAGATTATTTTTGTATATTGTGTAATAAAGTATTTCAGTTTGATTCTTATCCATGTAGGTATCAGTTTAACCAGCACCAGTTATTAAAGAGGCTGTTTTCTCCCCATGGCATATTCTTGCGTTCTTTGTCATAAATCAGGTAACCATATGAACATGGATTTATTTCTTGGCTCTCTGTTGTGTTTCATTGACCTATCTCTGTTTTTGTGCAGTACCATACTATTTTAATTACTGTAGCTTTCTAGAAAAGTTTGAAATAAGAAGCATGATATCTTCACTTTTATTCTTCTTTCTCAAGATTGTTTGGGCTATTCATTGTCTTCCATGTTTTGATAAAAATTTTAGAATTATTTCTTATAGTTCTGTGAAAAATTCCTTTGGTGTTTGGTAAGGATTTCATTCAATCTTGCCTTGGGGTGTATGATCATTTTCAGTTCAGTTCAGTTCAGTTCAGTTCAGTTGCTCAGTCGTGTCTGACTCTTTGCGACGCCATGAATCGCAGCATGCCAGGCCTTCCTGTCCATCACCAGCTCCTGGAGTTTACGCAGACTCACGTCCATCGAGTCAGTGATGCCATCCAGCCATCTCATTCTCGGTCGTCCCCTTCTCCTGCCCCCAATCCCTCCCAGCATCAAAGTCTTTTCCAATGAGACAACTCTTCGCATGAGGTGGCCAAAGTACTGGAGTTTCAGCTTTAGCACTCTTGCCTGGAAAATCCCGTGGACGGAGGAGCCTAGTGGGCTGCAGTCCATGGGGTTGCTGAGAGTTGGACACGACTCCGTGACTTCACTTGCACTTTTCACTTTCATGCATTGGAGAAGGAAATGGCAACCCACTCCAGTGTTCTTGCCTGGAGAATCCCAGGGACGGCGGAGCCTGGTGGGCTGCTGTCTATGGGGTCGCACAGAGTTGGACACGACTGAAGTGACTTAGCAGCAGCAGCAGCAAGGGATCACGATTTTTCCCCCTCTTTGAATTGTCAGTTGATTGAATAACATTTACTTAGAGATCATAATTTATTTTACTGTGTTGCTATGTTCAATAGTCATGCAACAAGTGACTGTACATGTATAGGTTGGTTTTCATATTCTCTATTTGTTCATATCCCAATCTGTTTATTCTTGACTAATATTACATTATCATTGTTACTGTTGCTTTTGTAGTGTTAAGTCTTCTGAGTTTGTTTCACTTCTCTAAGACTAACTTGTCTGTTTTAATCCTGACTGTGTTATACAAATATTCAAATTCTTTTGCCAATTTTCAGACATCACAAAATCTGAAATATACTTACTGAAAGTGTGTTGATTATATAGATCAATTTGAGATAAATGGACATTTTTGCAATATTGTCATCCAGTACATAAAGATGGAGTATAGTACCACTTACTTGGATAATTTAGTGTTTATATCATGTGTAATGTAGCGTTGAGAAGTCTTGTGCATCATTTTTAGATGTATTCGTAAATATTTGGTATTTAGTATACAGATGGTGCCTGAGCCATGAAATTAAAAGATGCTTGCTCCTTGGAAGAAAAGATATGACCAACCTAGATAGCATATTAAAAAGCAGAGACATTACTTTGCCAACAAAGGTCCATATAATCAAAGCTATGTTTTTTCCAGTAGTCATGTATGGATGTGAGAATTGGACCATAAAGAAGGCTGAATGCTGAAGAATTGATGCTTTTAAACTGTGGTTTTGGAGAAGACTCTTGAGTCCCTTGGACATCAAGGAGATCAAACCAGTCAATCCTAAAAAATAATAAATCCTAAATATTCATTGGAGGGACTGATGCTGAGGCTGAATATTCAGTATTGAATAGAATGAATATTCATTGAATAATGAATGAATATTCATTAATGTCTCTGCCTGGTGTGCTGCAGTCAGTGGGTTTGCAAAGAATTGGACACAACTGAATTTCAGAATAATACTGCTGTAAATATTTGAACGTTTTGTTTTTGTTGTTCAGTCATTAAATTGTGCCCGACTCTTTGTGACTATATGCTAGGGTTCTCTGTCTTTCACTGTCTCCCTGAGTTTGCTCAAACTCATGTCCATTGAGTTGATGATGCCATCCAACCATCTCAACCTCTGTTGCCTCCTTCTCCTCTTGCCCACAACCTTTCTCAGTATTCGAGTCTTTTCCAATGAGTCAGCTCTTCACATCAGGTGACCAAAGTATTAGAGCTTCAACATCAGTCCTTCTAATAAATATCCAGGGTTGATTTCCTTTAGGCTTGACTGATTTGATCTTGAAATCCAAGGGACTCTCAGGAGTCTTCTCCAACACCACAATTCAAAGACATCAATTCTTTGACCTTCTTGGCCTTCTTTATGATCCAACTCTCATATACAGGAGAGCTGCTGACTGATCTTATATGACTGCTCTTATATTTTGTGCTGGTTTATAGAGGATAATTAATTTTTGAACATTTTCTTATAAAAATGTCAGATAAATGGCAAAGTTGAAAGAATTTTGCAATATACACATCAACTCTACTTTTAACATTTTGCTATACTTGCTATCACGTATCACTTACATTATACCCACCTAAGTTCTGCAGACTAAAAAATAATAATACTGAAAAGTGCCAACAGGATAAATAAAAGGGACACCTCAGCTGTGGCCACAGGAACTGCAAAAGATCAGTTTTCATTCCAGTTCCAAAGAAAGGCAATGCCAAACAATGCTCAAACTACCGCACAATTGCACTCATCTCACATGCTAGTAAAGTAATGCTCAAAATTTTCCAAGCCAGGCTTCAGCAGTACGTGAACCATGGACTCCCTGATGTTCAAGCTGGTTTTAGAAAAGGCAGAGGAACCAGAGATCAAATTGCCAACATCCACTGGATCATGGAAAAAGCAAGAGAGTTCGAGAAAAACATCTATTTCTGCTTTATTGACTATGCCAAAGCCTTTGACTGTGTGGATCACAAGAAACTGTGGAAAATTCTGAAAGAGATGGGAATACCAGACCACCTGACCTGCCTCTTGAGAAATCTGTATGCAGGTCAGGAAGCAACAGTTAGAACTGGACATGGAACAACAGACTGGTTCCAAATAGGAAAAGGAATACGTCAAGGCTGTATATTGTCACTCTGCTTATTTAACTTCTATGCAGAGTACATCATGAGAAATGCTGGGCTGGAAGAAGCACAAGCTGGAATCAAGATTGCCAGGTGAAATATCAATAATCTCAGATATTCAGATGTCACCACCCTTATGGCAGAAAGTGAAGAGGACCTAAAAAGCCTCTTGAGGAAAGTGAAAGAGGAGAGTGAAAAAGTTGGCCTAAAGCTCAACCTTCAGAAAACGAAGATCATGGCATCTGGTCCCATCACTTCATGGCAAATAGATGGGAAAACAGTGGAAACAGTGTCAGACTTTATTTTTGGGGGCTCCAAAATCACTGCAGATGGTGACTGCAGCCATGAAATTAAAAGACGCTTACTCCTTGGAAGAAATGTTATGACCAACCTAGATTGTATATTCAAAAGTGGAGACATTACTTTGCCGACTAAGGTCTGTCTAGTCAAAGCTATGGTTTTTCCTGTGGTCATGTATGGATGTGAGAGTTGGACTGTGAAGAAGGCTGAGTGCCGAAGAACTGATGCTTTTGAACTGTGGTATTGGAGAAGACTCTTGAGAGTCCCTTGGACTGCAAGGAGATTCAACAGTCCATTCTGAAGGAGATCAGCCCTGGGATTTCTTTGGAAGGAATGATGCTAAAGCTGAAACTCCAGTACTTTGGCCACCTCATGTGAAGAGTTGGCTCATTGAAAAAGACTGTGATGCTGGGAGGGATTGGGGGCAGGAGGAGAAGGGGACGACCGAGAATGAGATGGCTGGATGGCATCAGGGACTCGATGGACGTGAGTCTGAGTGAACTCCGGGAGATGGTGATGAACAGGGAGGCCTGGTGTGCTGCGATTCATGGGGTCGCAAAGAGTCGGACACGACTGAGTGACTGAACTAAACTGATCTGATGCATACATACATCGTCATAAAACTATGAACTATTGGATGAAACAATGGTTTTAAAATCATCATAAAAACGGACATGTTACTTATAATCACTGTCAACATAAAAACTCACTCTTTATCAGAAACGATGGAAGCCAAAATATCTGAAGTGATGTATTCAGTGTGTTTGAGGAAAGTAATGTATACAGTCATTTTCAGGCCACGAATTCTTAACAAGGAAAATAGCAAGTATGTAATTCAAGTAATTCAAGAAGAAGATATAGTAATTTCATAGTAGTCACCTAAAATGCCAAAATTAAAAAAAAAAAGTGAGCAAGAAAGTAATAAACTGGCACATCTAAATAAAATTTGCCAGTTTGGTTGAATAAAACAATAACAATGACAAAGTTTAATGTGGATTATGAACTGAATTGTGTTCCCCTCATATTTGTATGCTCAAATTCTAACACAGGTAACTTCAGAACATGATTCTGTTTAGCAATAGGGCTTTTAAATAGGTAATTAAGTTAAAATAAGGTTATTAGTCCAAAGTGTTCAAAGTGTTAGTTGCTCAGTCATGTCCAACTTTTTGCAACCACACAGACAGTAGCCTGCCAGTCTCCACTGTCCATGGAATTCTCCAAGCAAAATTACTGGAGTTGGTAGCCATTCCTTTCTTCAGGGGATCTTCCTGATCTAGGGATGGAACCTGGGCCTCCTGCATTGCAAGCAGATTCTTTACTGTCTGAGTCACTACTGTTTTTTGTAAGAATAGATTAGAACAAGGATAGTACCGTCAGTGGGATGAACTTGTAAGGACACAAGTGGTGGCCATCAATAAGCCAAAGAAACAGGCCTCAGAAGAAACAAACCTACCAATACCTTGATCTTAAACACTTAGCTTCCAAATTTGTTAGAAAATAAATTTATGTTGTTTAGACCATCCAGTCTGTGGTATTTTGCTATGGGATCCATGCAAACTTATGCAGTGTAATTTAAAAAGTGAGAATTAAAAAAAAAATAGCACAAAATGAAATGTAATAAAAAGAGTGTTTAATATCACTTTATTATTCAAAAAGAGAGTGAAGGTGCTAATTATCTCAAATTGTGGTTTTATATATTGTTTAAATACATAGAGCACCTTCTAAAAGATATCCTGTATTTATCTCTCAAATGAATAGATGAGATTACGTATAATTATTTAAAAAATATGAAATAAAGCAAAGAAAAGGAGTGAAGAAAAAAGAACAATAGTGGACTCCAAATAATAAAATGGTGTTATATCAATGAATAAATATATATTAAACAATATAACACTCCATTTGAAAGACAAAGATTGTCAGTCTGGCTAAAACAATCCAGCAATATAAGAGAAACATCTAAAATATTAATAAACAACTAATTTAAAATAAACTAATGGTTTGTTTTGTTCACTGAACTAATAGTTTGAAAAGACAGTATTGATATGGAATATGTGAACCTATAATTAACATATATGACAGAATTAGCATTTAAAATACTGCACAAATTGTGTGCATTACAAGCATAGAATATTTACAAAACTTGATCAAATAATGAGTCATAACAAAAATCTACAGTGGTTTCAAGTATTTGAATTATATAGAGCACATCCTCTGACCAAAACAGAATTGTCATAAATGAATGACAGAAAAAGAATTTTAGAAAAACTGCATGTCAAACATTGTAAAGATGCACTTTAACTTGTGGGTCAGAAAAGAAATGGTAACAAGACTAAGAACACGTTCTAACACATTTAAACATATTTTAGCTAAAAGGCAAAATAAAATAAAATTCATATAAGATCATTTTGGATGCTAAGCAATGTGAAGTAGACAGCAGTAGCCCAGCCAGTCCACTGAGAACAAATAGGAAAATCCAGAATAATTATATAAATCGTATATTTCATTTCAGTTCAGTTGCTCAGTCGTGTCCGACTCATTGTGATGCAATGGAATGCAGCATTCCAAGCTTCCCTGTCCATCACCAACTCCTGGAGTCCATTCAAACTCGTGTCCATCGAGTCAGTGATGCCATCCAACCATCTCATCCTCTGTTGTCCCCTTCTCCTCATGCCTTCAATCATTCCCAGAATCAGAGTCTTTTCAAATGAGTCAGCTCTTCACATCAGGTGGCCAAAATATTGGAGTTTCAGCTTCAGCATCAGTCCTTTCAATGAATATTCAGGACTGATTTCCTGTAGGATGAACTAGTTGGATATCCTTGCAGTCCAAGGGACTCTCAAGAGTCTTCTCCAGCACCACAGTTCAAAAGCATCAATTCCTTAATGCTCAGCTTCCTTTATAGTCTAACTCTCACATCCACACATGACTACTGGAAAAACCATAGCCTTGACTAGACGGACCTTTGTTGGCAAAGTAATGTCTCTGCTTTTTAATATGCTGTCTAGGTTGGTCACAAGTCTTCTTCCAAGGAGTAAGCATCTTTTAATTTCAGGGCTGCAGTCACCATGGCTGAAGTGATTTTGGAGCCCAAAAAATAAAGTCTGCCACTTTCCACTGTTTCCCCATCTATTTGCCATGAAGTGATGGGACCAGATGCCATCATCTTAGTTTTCTGAATGTTGAGCTTTAGCCAACTTTTTCACTCTCCTCCTTCACTTTCATCAAGAGGCTCTTTATTTTTTAGCTTTCTGCCCTAAGGGTGGTATCATCTGCATATCTGAGGTTATTGATATTTCTCCTGGCAATCTTGATTCCAGCTTGTGTTTCTTCCAGCCCAGCGGTTCTCATGATGTATTCTGCATATAAGTTAAACAAGAAGAGTGACAATATACAGTCTTGACATACTCCTTTTCCTATTTGAAACCAGTCTGTTGTTCCATGTCCAGTTCTAACTGTTGATTCTTGACCTACATACAGATTTCTCAAGAGGCAGGTCAGGTGGTCTGGTATTTCCATCTCTTGAAGAATTTTCCACAGATTATTGTGATCCACAGAGTCAAAGGCTTTGCCATAGTCAATAAAGCAGAAAAGGATGTTTTTCTGGAACTCTCTTGCTTTTTCCAAGATCCAGCAGATGTTGGCAATTTGATCTCTGGTTCTTCTGAACATGTTCCAGCTTGAACATCTGGAAGTTCATGATTCACATATTGCTGAAGCCTGGCTTGGAGAATTTTGAGCATTACTTTACTAGTGTGTGAGATGAGTGCAATTGTGCAGTAGTTTGAGTATTCTCTGGCATTGCCTTTCTTTGGGATTGGAATGACAACTGACCTTTTCCCGTCCTGTAGCCACTGCAGAGTTTTCCAAATTTGCTGGCATATTGCATGCAGCACTTTCACAGCGTCATCTTTAAGGATTTGAAATAGCTCAACTGGAATTCCATCACCTCCACTAGCTTTGTTCATAGTGATACTTCCTAACACCCGGAGGCAGCATATTATTGAAGTAGTCATGACGAGTAAAAGGAATAAGACTCCATAAATATGATAGACTTTCAGAGATAAGTTGATGTTCCTCAGCTGCCTTTGGAAGCGTTCTGCCTTCTGGTTGCCTATTCTATTTACGAGCTAGAAGGTCTGATTCGAAGTCTAAACCTGGCATAGGGCCCCTGAGAGGGAGAGAGAAATCAGCCAAGTTTTTGTGGTCATACAAGGCTGGAGTGAAATGTTGAAAACTCAAGAGACCTAAACCATTTGACTGATTTCCATCTTAGGTTGCTAGGAAAAATACCAGGCACTTAGTTAATTTGAAGTTTAGATAAACAGTGAGTGTTTAAAAATTTTAATTGGATTATTATGGCTTTACAATGTTGCGATGGTTTCTGCCATAAAACAGCATGAGTCAGCATAAGTATCATATTCCCCTCCTTCTTGAGCCTCCCTCCCACTCGATTCCCCATCTCACCCCTCTTGTTTGTCCCAGATCACCAGGCTATGTTATACAGCAACTTCCCACTAGCTATCTGTTTTACATATGGTAATGTATATATTTCAATATTTTAAAAATGTATGTCAAATACTGAATGGGACACACTTATACAAAATATTTACTCATTATTTATTAACTATTATGAAATTTAAATGTAACTGGTCATCCTGCCTTATTTGGAATCCTTGGATTAATCTGGGAAACTTAAAACATTTGCTGAATCCCCAAGAACTGGGGGCAGAGGAAATAAATGGGCAGATAGGAAGCACACAATAATACACCAGATGCCAGATAATAAATTGTATTATCTTTATAATATCTGAAAATCTGAAATTATTCAAAATGGAGTTTTTAAAAGTGCAAGAAGAAGAGATTGTTAATCATTTCACAAGTCAAAAATTTATGGCAACTCATCCATTTTAATAAGCACACCCAGGTAATGTCAAAATTAAGCACAACAAAGAAAGGAAATAAAATGAATAATGCTGAAGAAAATAAGTCCTCTATTCTACTGATGATAAAGCTGTTGAGCAAAAACAGATACTCAAGTTATA
Source organism: Capricornis sumatraensis (assembly GCF_032405125.1). Taxonomy (NCBI): domain Eukaryota; kingdom Metazoa; phylum Chordata; class Mammalia; order Artiodactyla; family Bovidae; genus Capricornis; species Capricornis sumatraensis. Next base: position 96,978,286 of record NC_091072.1, read on the forward strand.
TTCACATTTCTGTATTATATCACTGAGATGGAAATAAATTGAGAATTGTTTTGCTATTTATGTAATCCACTGCAACTTCCATATAAAATTAAATATCAACATTTTTTATTTTAATTTTCAGCATAGAAAACAACTAAAAGGACATTAATATATATTTGGAAACAGAAAACATTTGATTTTTCTTATGAGGAAAAGTAACTTATCTTCATAGTGTTTGTTTTTTAAAATCTCTAAAAACCTTAAATATAGTTAGGAATCCTGTTCTCTCTGTAATAGAAACAAGGATTCAATATTTAGGTACTTATAGTGATCCTTGTATCCTATAGGCATATTCTTGTATACATACACATACACACACAGTGTGTATGTAACTTTACAATGTGTGTATTAGAAAATTATAAATGCATATACATTGCCAGGTATGGATAGACTAACCTTAATGACCTTTGAATTGGCTTTTAACCATATTTGTAGGTAATACATTTACATAGTCTACTAAAATCCCAGTGACCCTTCTAGGAAAGCATAACATGGTTTTACTTGTTTCTTGGCATTTTATATGGCCTTTACATCATGGACCAAAAATAGGTATGTAACAAACATCATGTGCTAACTTGATTTTCAAGAACCATTTTATAACATTGGCACCAGAAGCTGATGAGTGAGATATAAAGTCAAAAAATAAGGAAAATTGACAGATGAGATTGAAAGCTGGTGGACAGCCAAGAACAAGAGGTGAAGATACAATCAAATTTCTTAAAAATTACCCTTGAGCATAGTTTGGCTAAGGGGCTAACGTTTGGAACATACATTGTGTAATTGTAATCCAAAAATGATATCAATATTAATTAACCCTGATATAAGAATGAAAATGTATAATATCCTTTTCAATATTCTATGATAACAAATTATTAGTTTATTTTTATAACTATTTTTGAGCCCCTTTGCTAAAAAAAAGGCATAAGTCTGGAGGTCATAACAGTAAGTCAGGAAACTTCCTGCCTCTATGGGACTCCTTCCCAGTGGTAAGATACAGACATTAAACTTTTTGTTTCCAAAGTAAGGAACCCCAAGAAAAAAAAAAGAGAAGAAGCAGCTCAATAAGAAAGTGCTGGAGGTAGGGCAGATGTGGGACTCTTTAGATAGTGTGCTCAGGAAAATTCTCTGTGAAGAAGTGACTTTGGAGTGAAGTTCTGCATAACAGCAGATGCTCATCCATAGAAAAATACAAGGAAGCATTTGGAGTCAGGAAAAAACAACTGATCCTTAGGCAATGAAGTGGGGACACCCATAACTGTTTAATCTTTTCAATAGGATTTTCATGAAATAATATTCGCTTGTGATAGTTATTTCTACCTGATTTCATATAAATTTTGTGAACTTGTGACAGGAAATGTATTTGTAATTCTCACAGTGACAGCTTCCTTGTCCGTCCTACTATTTATCAGCCAGCTTGTCTTGACTTGATGACTAGTTGCACTGAGATTTGGGAAGGATTTTCTGTTCTAAAGAATCATTAAATATCAAAAGTCATTTCTACTTTTCTTTTAAAGACATTTGAAATTTGACACAGAGGAAACAGAGGAAATATTTAGATTTATAAAAATGAGAGAGATGGTAAATGAATTTATTCATTTTATTTTGTAATTTATTTCATATTTTATTTCACAAATACTGCTATTTTCAAGTTACTTATTTAAAATTAGTAGAACGTCCACTATGGAGATTAAAATTTAATGCCTATAATTAATTTCTATTTCTACTTATTTATAAGTAATGGGCAACTTATTTATAGATATATAAATGCCACATCCAGATAACAGCTGTTATATTTTTTAATAGAAGTTAAAGAATTCAAAATGATGGTAATGATTTAGAAAAAAATGATTCAACAGCCTCACATGCTACGTGTTCTCTAATTTCCTCTTTAATCAACAGATTTATATATCTCCAACTTCAATGTTTTTAAGACAAATATTACAGTTTAAAGAAAATAGAAAAATAAAAATAGAAATATTAAGAATAATGGGGAAAATCTTATATTTCATTATATATTATGTACTATAAAAGGTGGAAAAATCTCTCTACTCTCTTAATATCATACCCTGCTTCTACAATGTGTGAGGAATCTTTATTTTGTTAATATATTTGAAGAAGTTGTCAGTGTTTACTTTTTTTTCTCTTACTTTTCACATATGGTTAATTATCAATTACATAGCATTTTCATCTCTGATATATTTTTGTTCTCCGTCACTTTTCTTCAAGGTGTTTCTCAGCCACCTCTTCTGGTGGCTCAGAAGGTAAAGAATCTGCCTGCAATGCAGGGCACCTGAGTTTGATCCCTGGGTTGGGAAGATCCCCCAGAGGAGGGCATGGCAACCCACTCCAGTATTCTTGTCTGGAAAATCCCCATGGACAGAGGACCCTGGTGGGCTACAGTCCATGGGGTCACAAAGAGTGGAACAGACTGAGTGACTAAGCACACACACACACACACTTTTCTTCAGTCTTTATTTCAATCATCTTATTTAGGAATTTATAATCTCTAATCTGTTGGTCACCATGCTTCTGGTGTTGTCATCTTACGTGTCAACCCCATTCTATGTCATAGTGCTAGCAAACCCAGGTTCAGCTGCTCACTGCTCATAAGCCAGTAATTCGAGAGGCAAATGTCCATAGAAGGGAAAAGAGCTGCAATCAGGAAAGCTGGCAATCTGGGGAGATGATGGTCTCCTGTGCGGAGACCAACTTCAAAGTTTCTGCTCAGTCATGACAGTTTTTATAGGGAAAAAATGAGGGATGGGGGGATAACCTCAGCTAATCATCAAGTCAGGAGGTTTGGTTCTGTATCCTCTCCAAAATGTGCAGATTGACACATTCTCTATAGATGGTATCTTGCTCAGGTGATCTGCCTGCAGAATTGCTGAGGGGATTGCTGGGGGTAGAGAGCTAGTCATTTTTTAACTACTTATTTCTGCATTCTTACTTCTTTTTTATCTAGGAAAAGAATCAAGGCATGGTGTGTATTCAGGAGAGCGTAAGTCAGGAGTTAGCTTCAATTGCTTAGTGATCTTATTCCTGTGATTTGGTTCTTTTAAGGATAAAGGGAAACAGAAATGACAACAGAAAAGGGGGAAAATGCTGCTTTCAATTGCACCATCAGAGAAGTCGCTCCACACCAAAAATATTCTGTCCCATTCTTGCTTAAATTTCTTTAAATAGTTCCATAAACTCTACAAATTAATTCCAGGCCCTTTAATGTGATGTACAAAGGCAGGCATTATTTAGATAAGTTATTTTTCTCAAAGGCCTATGATTCCCTCAACATTCCGAAGTAAGTACAGACCTTCAAGTTTAAGGCAAGTTAGGAATTTTCTAATTGCACCTTATATCCATATATTGACTAGAAAATTTAGTGTCACTATCTGTGTGCTAAAAGATATAACTAATACATCAATGATAAGGTTGGTTAAAGCATTATGGGAACACAAGTCTTGAACTGATACTTCAGATTTAAGCAGTCAGAGAAAGCTTTTGGGTAAGTCATATTTAAACTGTAATCAAGATGAAATATGGGAATTATTTAGGAATGGTGGTATAATAAAGCACGTTTTAGATAAAGGAAAACATATTTTCAAATAAATTAAATTTTTAATGTATGTGCATAGGTTGTTTTTAACATGTCTTCATAAACTTTTTACCTGAGAGTAATTCATATTATTGTTCACATAAGTATAGATTAAATACTTAAAATTTCAGACATTGTTTAAAGAAAGGATATATACATTTTAGTTCAAGTCCAGTAGCCCTCTTTGAAAACTAGAGTAACATTATTAAGCTTTCTTACATTGTTCATATTATGAAATATATTTCTAGATAAAATTCCATGATAATATAGTATATTTGAAAGTATTTGAATGTTAAAACAAACTTAAAATGTCATATTTATCAGCATGACAACCACATTTAAAATATATCAAAACTGAAAATATTTTTTAATGGGTTATTAAATAAATCCTTCTTTATCTTTGATTTTTATTCTTTTATTTTTCTATGAATTTTCAAAACTTAACTGCAGAGTTTTTCAGTAGCAAAATCTTCAGTAAACGTTTAGAACGGTAACCTAGAGAAAATAAATGTAAGCCATAAAAATATTTGTGGTGGGAAAATAGATTCTAAAGTAGAAAATGAGCAAAAGTCAAAAAAAAGAGTTTTCACAAGTGGACTTAACCTTTGAAGAGATGTACTTTTGATGAAGATAGTAAAAACAGAGACTATAAACAGAGAAGAGGAAAAGAAGAAATTTGTAAATCAACTAATTTACTTTTCACATGGAAACTAATTTATTTTATTTAAAATGTTCAGGTACCTTTTTTCTATTGGTACTTGTTTTTCCAGCTCATTAAGTTTCTGAATGATTAATCTTTGCTCTCTAAGGAAACAGAATGAGATTACTTGGTGAAGTGTGGGAGAGCTGAACCCCTCAGGACATAACTTAATCGAACAAGAAGGAACTCAGAGCTAAGGTTGTCATGATATTCTTAATAACCAAACCATTGATAATATTTCTTACTTTAGTATGCTATGAACACAGAATAAGAAATGCCATTCATCTAATGGTCTGCAATATATATATATTTTTTAATATGATATGCTTTGTTGGTTCATTTAGAAATTAGAAAACCAGTACAAACTTTTTAAAGAAAGTACACCAGACTTAAGATAACTTATAATAGTTACATCTCATTTGTAGGGGAAAAAGAAAACCAAAAACAACAACCAGGAAGTTAGGTTTTTGACATTTTCAGGTGATTAAGACTTAGATATATAAGTGCCATATAAAAATCCAATTTTTTAAAAGGAATTCTTCCTCATATATTATAAAGTAACATGCCTTCTCTGATAAATCATAGTAAATAAGTTTAAAATGTATTGAATTATCAAAAGTTAATATTTCCCTGCATGTAGTTGAAGCTTATTACATCTAGTTACCTTCTTACCACTGAGGTTATGGAGATATTCAGCAACAGAGAAACCCCTACTAAGTACATTTAGGTGCCACCTTCAGGGTATTCATATTGAGTGCTTTTATCTTTTCTTGCTTCAATAATTCTCTGTAGACAGATTTTAGGATCTCTCTCCCTCTCTCCCTGTACCTCTTTAGAATATCGTAGAATAGCTCTAATCGTTTTTTGCCTCCTTTCCTCTTGACCACCATAATGATTACTGTCAGTTCTTTAAACCAAGGACAGCTCTCAAGTGCATTCTATTCAGTACGTGGTACCTACAATATTTTGGCTCAAGCACATTGATGTCACAGGAGCCAAGGATTCTTTTCTCAAAGTTAATACCCAACAGAAACCCAGTTCCTTGAGATTAATAATAGAATATTATATATTTTCTGAAAAATCATTGGGTCAGATACTGAATCAATTCTTCCATGCAATTAACTCACTTGGTAATCACAAATATTCTATGATGTAGGCAATAAGTGACTCTCAAAATATTTACAACTGCTACATCAGATTAATGCATCTCAATTGATGTACATGTGGCCCACTCAGAATGGACAGTGGCTGTAAATAATTGGTGAGGATATACTGGTATATTGGCTGGGTATCAGCCTCATGATAGTCACTGCTATTTTCCCTGTTTTATAGGTGAGATGACTCAAGCACAGGTGATATATTTTGTTCCAAATCAGAAATATGGCAAGTGATAGAGCAAGAACTCAAACTGTCTGATCCTAGAGCCTGTACTATAAACCTCCATATTAGCAGCATATTAGCCCTTGACTCACCCCTCTAGGCTTAGTTTACAGAAGCAGAGACTAGAGTCAGTCCCTGTTTAGTATCCTAATTTGTATAAAAGTATTGTCTGTGTTAGTTTTGCTGCCTGATGGCACACTTCCTTACTAAAGAAATTGACTTAAAGAGTATAGAGAATAAATCAGGGCCAGGATTATATAGTGTATTGCTTGTACAATGTAGATTGATATTTTCCTAAACAATTGAAATAAGTAACTATTGAATGACTGAACTGGTTGAATGATAGACAAATGTGAGTATATACAAGCAAAAAAGTAAACAGAATCTATATTCTTATACTTAAAAAAATCTTTTTAAAATGTTTTCCTCTAAAAAAACTTACTTATGAATATTCAACTCTCCAAAAAAGCAATGTTCTGAACTTACCTGTTTCCTATCTTTCAGACCAGTGGTAGAAAGTTTATCATGGATGAAATTCTGCAGACTAGTAAATCTATTTCATCCAGAAAAGAATGGATGTATTGCGATAAGCAGGGGCATCACTTTGCCAACAAAGATTGGTATAGTCAAAGCTATGGTTTTTCTGGTAATCATGTATAGATGTGAGAGTTGGACGAGAAAGCAGGATGGGTACCGAAGAACTGATGCTTTTGAATTGTGCTGGAGAAGACTTTTGAGAGTCCCTTGGATGGCAAGGAGATCCAACCAGTCAAACCTAAAGGAAATCAGTCCTGAAGGACTGATTCTGAAGCTCCAATACTTTGATGTGAAATGGGATCACCTTCTTTGGTTTCTTTAGGTGAGATTTGTTAGGTTTCTTTATTGTCAAGGTGTACTTTTTGGAAGGAAGTCACTATGGAAGGAAGACTTCACTTAATGAGGAAGTGTGGACTATATTCCATCTCACTGAGGGCCCAATATCTCCATAATTTATTTGAATATTTTTTCTTGAGAGATTTATCTATTTTCCTTCACTCATAGATTTATTCAGTCATTCATTTATATCAGTATGGCCTCAAAAAATACATTTTGTACACTGGGTTTCAAGCAACATTACTTGTTTTTACTCAGATTATTCTCACTTTGGCCATTGAGAGATACTTCTGTTGACTCCTATGTCTGTTTGACATACACCTATAATTATGCTTTCTTGTTTTTGTTTTCATTTTTTGTTTTAGTATTTCCTTGTTTTCTGGCACTAAATATGACCCAGATTCATTTGTATATTTCCTGACAGGGTCTAAAATCAGCCACCTGACTAAAGTGCATTGAACTCTTTTATGAGAATGATGTTTGAAGACAAGATTTAGGATATCTCAGCTGACATGTACATACTAATCTTCACAATGTTTGTATGTGTGTGTGTGCTATCTATATATGTACATATATATACTATCCATATATGTATATAGATGTAGGCATATGTATATATGTCTGTATGTAACAATCTGTATCTCTGTAAAGCTAAATAGAAGTTCATAATGATGTCATTAATCTGGAAAGATCAGCAGTGGCCACAGGAGAGGAATAGGTCAGTTTTTCTTTCAATACCAAAGAAAGGCGATGCCAAAGAATGTTCAGACTACTGCACAGTTGCATTCATCTGACACGCTAGCTTCCCTGGTGGCTCAGACACTAAAGAATCTGCCTGCAGTGTAGGACATCTGGGTTTGATCCCTGGGTTGGGAAGATCCTCTAGAGAAGGAAATGTCAACCCAATCCAGTATTTGCACCTGGAGAATCCCCATGGACAGAGGAGCCTGGCAGGCTATAGTCTATGGCATTGCAAAGACTTGGACATGCTGAGCAGCTAAGCACTTGGCACAAGACACACACTAGCAAAGTAATGCTCAAAATCCCCCAAGCCAGGCTTCAACAGTATGTGAACTGAGGACTTCCAGATGTTCAAGCTGGATTTAGAAAAGGCAGAGGAACCAGATATCAAATTGCCAAATCCACTGGATCATCGAAAAAACAAGAGAATTCAGAAAAAAACATCTACTTCTGTTTCATTGACTACACCAAAGCCTTTGACTGTGTGGATTACAACAAACTGGAATATTCTTAAACAGATGGAAATATTAGACCACCTGACCTGCCCCCTGAGAAATCTGTATGCAGGTCAAGAAGGAATAGTTAGAACTGGACATGGAACAACAGACTGGTTCCAAATCGGGAAAGGAGTACGTCAAGGCTGTATATTGTCACCCTGCTTATTTAACTTATATGTAGAATACATCATATGAAATGCTGGGCTGGATGAAGCCCAAGCTGGAATCAAGATTGCCAGGAGAAATATCAGTAACTTCAGCTATACAGATAACACCACTGAAAGGCAGAAAGCAAAGAGGAACTAAAGAGCCTCTTGATGAAAGTGAAAGAGGGGAGTGAAAAGGTTGGCTTAAAACTCAACATTCAAAAAATGAAGATCATGGCATCTGGTCCCATCACTTCATGGCAAATAGATGGGGAAACAATGGGAACAGTGGCAGACTTTATTTTGGGGGGTTCCAGATGGTGACTGGAGGCCATGAAATCAAAAGACACTTGCTCCTTGGAACAAAAGATATTTGGCAATAAAGGTCTGTCTGGTCAAAGCTAAGGTTTTTCCAGTAGTCATGTATGGATGTGAGAATTGGACCATAAAGAAATCTCAGTGCTGAATAATTGATGCTTTTGAACTGTGGTGTTGGAGAAGACTCTTGAGAGACCCTTGTACTGCAAGGAGATCAAACCAGTCCATCTTAAAGGAAACCAGTCCTGAATATTCATTGGAAGGACTGATGCTGAACAGAAGCTCCAATACTTTGGTTAACTGATGTGAAGGGCTGACTCATTAGAAAAGACCCTGATGCTGGGAAAAAATGAAGGTGGGAGTAGAAGGGGATTACAGAGGATGAGGTGGTTGGATGGCATCATCAACACTATAGACATGCGTTTGAGCAGAATTTAGAAGCAAGCTCCAGGAGATAGTGATGGACAGGGAATTCTGGTGTGCTGCAGCCCATGGGGTTACAAAGAGTTGGACACAACTGAGTGACTGAACTGAACTGAACTGAACTGAATGATGTCTTGGACCATTTGCTTCATTAGAGCTTCCTTCCCTTCCTTGTAAAATCCATCTTCCAGTAGTGAGTAACTTTGTTTCACCAATCTTCCATTGGTTTATTTAATTGTTCAGTTCCAATTTACGTGTATGTAGGTACCAGAATTATTAACCCATGCTGCCTTGGAAAAAAATTACCATCTAGAATACAATGATGATGTATGGTTTCTTTTGTCTTTAGTTTCACACACTGCATTCAATTCAAAAATTTACTTAGGTTAGCATCTTTTTACCCTACATCTTTCCGTGAAGTTATACTCATTTGTATAATATAATACATTGTTTTCTACATACCATACCAGGAACTCTTTACCACCTAAATGTTTTTTTCAAAATATTTGCACACAGCAAGGGTCACTCTTTGTGCTGTGAAGTTCTATGAATATTTGACCCAACATGGCATGTCATGTAACCACCATTACTGTGTAAACAATTAGTAAGTAGAAACCTCAGTTAAATAGAGAAGGGAGACCAAAAGGAGGAGCACTCATGCCCTGCAACAAGAGCAGAGCCCAGATGGTAGAAGAAAAACACTTGGACTTCCCTGCCTAGGACTCAGCCAATGAAAAGGCATGGACTCCTTCCTATAAAAGCATTCTCCTTCCCTTGCTGAGTGAGACACTGAACATGCAAGGGTGGCAGACTGCAATTCTCTGCTGATTTTGAAAAAAAATCCATCTTTGCTGGAGAAATATCTGGCAGTCTCTTTGTTTCAGGTCGACAGGTGTCACAAGGAATAGTTCTTCTAGCCTAAAAAATCTGTCCTTGACCCATTCAGCCCTCCACTGACCCTGGCAAAAGCCTTCAGTTTTATCCTATATAAAATGGGTTAGAAGATGTTCCCTCTACTTCTGTTTTTTGGAAGAAATTATAGAGAATTAATATGATTTCTTCCTTAAATATTTGGTAAAATTCACCAAATTATCCAGGCCTGGTGTTTTCTTTATTAAAAGGTTATTAATTATTAATTAAAACTTTAATAGATGTAGGCCTATTAAGATTGTCTCTCCTTATGTGAGTTTTGGTAGCCAGCATCTTTCAAAGAATTAGTCTATTTCATCTAGATTAGACATTTGCAGGGCTAGAGGTGTTCATAATTTTTCTTTTAAAGTTTTTCAATGTCTCATGAAACCAATAGTGAAGGTCTTTTCATTTCTGATACTAGTGATTTGTGTGTTTTTTTCCTTTTTTTTCTTCTTTAACTTGGCAAAAGTGTGGCAGTTGTTTTGATTTCTTTTCAAAAAACCTGTTTTAGTTTTCTGGAATTACCATATCCTGTTATCATTTTCATTGCTTTCTGTTTTGATTTTTATCTTTTCTTTGATTACTTTAGCCTTAAATTTCTCTTCTTTTTCTTCTAATGTAAGTTATTGATTATAGGTCTTTCTTCTTTTTTAATTATATGCATTTAATGCTATAAATTTCCCTCTGATAACTGATTTTACTGCATCCCACAAATATAATAATTTAATATTTTATATAACTAGAATATTTCTAAAATTCTTTAGGCTTTTGCTTCCATCCATGTGATATTTTCAAGTGTTATTTAATTTACAAATAATTAGCAATTATCTAGATAGCATGTTATTGATTTTTAGTTTAATTCCATTGTGATATGGAAACATAACTTTGTGTGATTTCTTTTCTTTTAAATTAACATTTGTTTTGTGGCCCAGAACGTCCTTTATCTTAGTGACTGTTCTGGACTTGAGAAAAATATATATCCTGGTGGTTTTAGATGAAGCATCCTAGAAATGACAACTAGATCACATTAATTGATGGTTCTGTTCAAGTCAACAATATCCTTTCTGATTTTCTGACTGTTTGACTCTATAAATTACTGAGAGAGGGGTGTTGAAGTCTGTCCAGCTATAGTAGGAAATATTTCTTCTTGCCATTGTATTAGTTTTTGTCTCATACAGTTTTACTTTCTTCTGTTATGTGCATACACATTTAAGATTATGCCTATCTGGAGAATTATTACTCTTATTATTGAATGTCTGCCTTTATCCCAGATAACCATTTTTATTCTGAACTTAGCTTTATCTGAAAGTAATATAGTTATTCCAGCAACATTAGTGTTAACATAGCATATTTTTCCCTCCATTTACTTTTAATCTATCTGGATTTTTTAGTAGTTAAAGTGGATTTCTTTTTTTTTTTTTTTTTAGATTGCAATATCTTTATTTTATTTTTTTTTTAATTTTAAAATCTTTAATTCTTACATGTGTTCCCAAACATGGATTTCTTATAGATAGTAGAGTTAGGTCTTTTTTTCCCCCAAGTTCACTCTGATAATCTTTGTATTTTAATTGATGTATTTAGACCCTTCATCTTTAAAGTGAATACTGATGTGTTTAGATTAATATGTACCATGTTTTTTGTAGCTGGTTTTGAGGTAGGAGATAGATGGGCTCCAGGTTGGACATTTGCAACTAGCCTCCTGTTTGCATTTCTTGAGGCATGAGATAGGTAGACCCCAGTTGAGCAATTTACAGTCAGCCTTGTATTTACAAATAGCCAGTCCTTGTCTCTTGTAAACACCTCAAGGTAATAATCATGGCAAGGATAAAGAGAGGAAAAAAAAAAAAAAAAAAACCTGTTTGAGTAAAGGATTAAGGGATCTCTCACTCTCCCTGTTTTATGACAAGGGAGACACTACATATGTGCAGAAAAACTCCTTGGGCTCAAAAGTCAAGGGATAATGAGTCTCACTCCTCCCAGAAGCCTTCATTTAGAGATCCATCTTGGCTAGGGGTTGCATGTGCACCTGAGGATCCCGAAACAAATTACCAGGGTGGAAATGGGAGGTGGGTGGGGTGAGGGGTTGGAGACAAAGCAAAATAACTGGCCTGAGGGAAGACAAAGACCCAGAAAACTGCCCCCTCATGAAAGATTTAAACTTCCCTGGGTTCGATTCCTGGGTAGGGAAGATCCCCTGGAAAAGGAAATGACAACCCACTCCAGGATTCTTGCCTGGAGAATCCCATGGACAGAGGAGCCTGGCGGGCTGCAGTCCATGGTGTCACAAGAGTCAGGCTGACTTGGCGACTAAACCACCACCACCAGAGTGCAACTCTCTGAGTTCACCTGTGCGTCTTTCCGCTTGTACTTTTCTTTTCAATAAACTTTTTACTTTGCTCTTTGCCTTCTGCCTCCTTGCCTGAATTCATTCTTGACTAGGCAAGCAAGGACTAGGGCCCCTAGCCCTAACTGCTGGCTCCTGTGGTTCAGTGGTTAGGACTCCAGGTCTGGGGAACTGAGACCTTGCTTCCATCTACCACTCGCTGCTGCTTGCTACAAGCTGCATGCGTCTCAAATCAGTTTGTATTTGTTGCTTTTGTTTATTTTCCCTTTTCTCTGGTTTTAAGCATTTTTTATATGATTCTATCTTATTTCTTCTCTTAGTTTTCAGTTTTTTAAATAATTTTTAAAAGTTACTTTCCATTTACAGTTATTACATAGTATTGGCTCTGTTCCCCATGTTGTCCAATACCTCCTTGCGCCTATTTCACACCCAATAATTTGTACCTCCCACTCTCTCATGTCTATGGTACCGCTCCCCACTTCTCAGGGTAATCATGTGTTGGTTCTCTATATCTGTGAGTCTGCTTCATTTTTATTTTATTTACTAGTTTGTTGTATTTTCTAGATTCCATATATAAGCGATATTAGATAGTATTTTTCTTTCTCTGACTTATATCACTTATCATAATGCCCTTCAAGTCCACCCACGTTGTTGCAAATGGAAAATTTCATCTTTTTTTATGGATGAATAGTATTCCATCGTATATATGTACCATATCTTCTTTATCTATTTATCTGTTGGTAGATACTGAGGTTGCTTCTTTATCTTGGCAATTATAAATAATGATTCTATGATCATGGGGCCCATATATCTTTTCAAACTGTGTTTTTTTTTAGATATGTATATACATAATTGATAAGTATATATACATATATATATATAAATAATCCTGCTATGAACATTGGGGTACACATATCTTTCCAATAACTGGTTTTTAACTCAGTTCAGTTCAGTTCAGTTGCTCAGTCGTGTCCGACTCTTTGCGACCCCATGAATCGCAGCATGCCAGGCCTCCCTTTCCATCACCATCTCCCGGAGTCCACTCAGACTCACGTCCATCGAGTCCATGATGCTATCCAGCCATCTCATCCTGGGTTGTCCCCTTCTCCTTCTGCCCCCAATCCCTCCCAGCATCAGAGTCTTTTCCAATGAGTCAACTTTTCGCATGAGGTGGCCAAAGTACTGGAGCTTCAGCTTTAGCATCATTCCTTCCAAAGAAATCCCAGGGTCAATCTCCTTCAGAATGGACTGGTTGGATCTCCTTGCAGTCCAAGGGACCCTCAAGAGTCTTCTCCAACACCACAGTTCAAAAGCATCAATTCTTTGGTGCTCAGCCTTCTTCACAGTCCAACTCTCACATCCATACCTGACCACAGGAAAAACCATAGCCTTGACTAGATGGACCGTAGTCGGCAAAGTAATGTCTCTGTTTTTGAATATACTATCTAGGTTGGTCATAACTTTTCTTCCAAGGAGTAAGCGTCTTTTAATTTCATGGCTACAGTCACCATCTGCAGTGATTTTGGAGCCCCAAAAAGTAAAGTCTGACACTATTTCTACTGTTTCCCCATCTATTTCCCATGAAGTGATGGGACCAGATGCCATGATCTTCGTTTTCTGAATGTTGAGCTTTAAGCCACCTTTTTCACTCTCCTCCTTCACTTTCATCAAGAGGCTTTTTAGTTCCTCTTCACTTTCTGCCAGAAGGGTGGTGTCATCTGCGTATCTGAGGTTATTGATATTTCTCCCGGCAATCTTGATTCCAGCTTGTGTTTCTTCCAGTCCAGAGTTTCTCATGATGTACTCTGCATAGATAAGCAGGGTGACAATATACAGCCTTGACATACTCCTTTTCCTATTTGGAGCCAGTCTGTTGTTCCATGTCCAGTTCTAACTGTTGCTTCCTGACCTGCATGTAGATTTCTCAAGAGGCAGGTTAGGAGGTCTGGTATTCCCATCTCTTTCAGAATTTTCCACAGTTTATTGTGATCCACACAGTCAAAGGCTTTGGCATATATATTTATTGTATATTATAATATAATATTTATTATATATTTTATATATATTTAATTGTATGCATTAGTTCAGTTCAGTTCAGTCGCTCAGTCACGTCTGACCCTTTGCAACCCCATGAATCACAGCAGGCCAGGCCTCCCTGTCCATCATCAAGTCCAAGAGTCTACTCAAACTCATGTTCGTTGAGTCAGTGATGCCATCCAGCCATCTCATCCTCTGTTGTCCCCTTTTCCTCCTGCCCCCAATCCCTCCCAGCATCAGGGTCTTTTCCAATGAGTCAGCTCTTGGCACCAGGTGGCCAAAGTATTGGAGTTTCAGCTTCAGCATCAGTTCTTCCAATGAACACCCAGGACTGATCTCCTTTAGAATGGACTGGTTGGATCTCCTTGCAGTCCAAGGGACTCTCAAGAGTCTTCTCCAACACCACAGTTCAAAAGCATCAATTCTTCGGTGCTCAGCTTTCTTCACAGTCCAACTCTCACATCCATACAAGACCACTGGAAAAACCATAGCCTGGACTAGATGCACCTTTGATGGCAAAGTAATGTCTGCTTTTCAATATGCTATCTAGGTTGGTCATAACTTTCCTTCCAAGGAGTAAGCATGTTTTAATTTCATGGCTGCATTCACCATCTGCAGTGATTTTGGAGCCCCCAAAATAAAGTCTGACACTGTTTCCACTGTTTCCCCATCTATTTCCCATGAAGTGATGGGACCATATGCCATGATCTTAGTTTTCTGAATGTTGAGCTTTAACTTTTTCACATACATACAATACATACATACATACAATTGTATGTATGTACATACATACAATTAAGTCTATATAAGCCAGCATTCCACTCCTGGGGATATATACAAACACACATACATACATACATACATATATATATGTGTGTGTATATATATATATATATATATATATATATATATAGAGAGAGAGAGAGAGAGAGAGAGAGAGAGAGAGGGCACATTTAATCTGAAAGCAGCCAGAACACACATCCTTTCTTGATAGCAGCTTTACTAAGGAAAGGGCAACCCTCTCCAATATTCTTGCCTGGGAAATCCCGAGGACAGAGGAATCTGGCAGGGTACAGTCCATGGGGTTGCATACAGCTTGGAGACTAAGCAACAACAGCATACTGAAAGGTTAAGATGTTACACATTTTTTCATATACTTATTGACCATTTGCAGATCTTATTTGCAGAAATATCAGTTCAAGTCCATTGTCCATTTTTCAGTGCAGTTTTCTTTGTTATTGAGTTTTAGGAGTTATCTATATATGCTGGGTATATCAAATATGTAATTCACAATATAGTGATTTTTTCTGTTTTTGGCTGTGTTGGGTCTTCATTGCTGCACACAAGCTTTCTCTAGTTGTGGTGCGTGAAGGCTACTATACTACGCTTCGTTGCTGTTTCGGACTTACCATTGTGGTGGCTTCTCTTGTTGCAGAGCGTAGGTTTTAGGGTGCATGGGCTTCGGTAGTGGTGCCATGGGGACTTAATAGTTGTGGTGCATGGTCTTAGTTGCTCTGTGGCTTGTGGAGTCTTCCCAGATCAGGGATCAAACCTATGTCCTCTGCAGTAGCAGTGGATTCTTAACCACTGGACTTCCAGGAAACTCCTTCAGTATAGTGTCTTTTGATGTACTAAATTTGAAAAAAAATTTCATGAGGTCCAGTTTGTCTATATATATTTTTGGTTACCTGTGCCTTTGATATCATATCCAAGTTGTCGCTGCCAAATCCAGCGTCACTCTATTTGTTCTGTTTCTTCGTTTTGATTTTTTGTTTGTTTTAATCCTACATTTAAGTGTTTAATCCATTTTGAGTCAATTTTATACATTGAATTAGTTAAGTTTTCACATTCATTATTTTTCATGTAGATAGACAGTGTTCCCTGTCTAGCTTTTCCTGCCCTGAATGGTTTTGCTATCCTTATAAAAAATACTTTGACCTTGCGTACAAGAGATATTTCCACTCTATCTACTGTATCCCATTGTCTATATATCTGTACTTATGCCAGTACCTAACTGTTTTGATTACTTTATCTTTGTAGTGTTTGAGTTTACAAAGTATGTCTTCTAGTTTTGTTCTTTTCCAAGATTGATTTGGATATTTGGAGTCAGTTGAGAATACATATAAATTTTAGAATTTTTTTTCCATTTCTCCAAAAAAGTCATTGTACTATTGAAACAGATTGCATTGAAATGGAAAATAATTTCAGTAGTATATTGAAAAATTGGCCTATCAATATTAGAATGGTATTGATTTCAGCTGCTTCTAGCTGTCTAGTGATTTTGTTGGTGGTGTGACTAAATGATGTCTGTCAGTTCAGTTCAGTCTCTCAGTCATGTGACCACATGGACTGCAACAGGCCAGGCTTCCCTGTCCAACACCAACTCCCGGAGGTTACTCAAACTCATTTCCATCGAGTAGGTATTGCCATCCAACCATCTTATCCTCTGTCGTCCCCTTCTCCTGCCTTCAATCTTTCTCAACATCAGGGTCTTTTCTAATGAGTCATCCCTTCACATCAGGTGGCCAAAGTATTGGAGCTTCAGCTTCAGCACCAGTCCTTCTGATGAACATTTAGGACTGATTTCCTTTAGTATTGACCGGTTTGATCTCCTTGCTGTCCAAGGGACTCTCAAGAGTCTTCTCCAACACCACAGCTCAGAAGAACAAGTGATGTCTATACCCAATGAAAGTGTCAAACCCTAGACCAATTTGCATTCTGATTTTGGTTACTGTTATTTTCAGAATATGTTCCAAGCCAGTTTCTCTTGAAACAATTCTGAGACTTTTCCAGAATCCTCTAAAAAGCTTCTTTCTTTTGGAATTGCTTTCTATTGTTTGAACTGATATATCCATATTGATACAGAAAATATAACCTAGATTATTTGCAGACAGAAACAGGAGGGATTATATGATTTATTTTCTGGGAATTTTAGAGTTGCAGGCAGTGAAAATACAGTTACTCTTTCAAATTTTTAAAAATTTTCATGAATACTAGAAAGCAGATCATATTTTTGTGTATCATCATTTGCAAGGAAGCATCCACTGAATGCAAAGGTTTGGGGGCAGGCAGGTAGGTGCCCAATAAGCT
Organism: Capricornis sumatraensis; assembly: GCF_032405125.1. Taxonomy (NCBI): domain Eukaryota; kingdom Metazoa; phylum Chordata; class Mammalia; order Artiodactyla; family Bovidae; genus Capricornis; species Capricornis sumatraensis. The sequence goes on from NC_091072.1 coordinate 96,995,375, forward strand.
ACTGGTGATCCATGGAGAAATAACTCCAGAAAGAATGAAGGGATGGAGTCAAAGCAAAAACAACAACCAGTTGTGAATGGGACTGGTGATAGAAATAAGTTTTGATGCTGTAAAGTGCAATACTGCATAGGAACCAGGAATGTTAGGTCCATGAATCAAGGCAAATTGGAAGTGGTCTAATAGGAGATTACAAGAGTAAATATCGACATTCTAGGAATCAGTGAACTAAGATGGACTGGTATGGTTGAATTTAACTCAGATGACCATTATATCTACTACATGGGTGGGAATCCCTTAGAAGAAATGGAGTAGCCATCATAGTCAACAAAAGAGTCCGAAATGCAGCACTTGGGTGCAATTTCATAAACAAAAGAATGATTTCTGTTCATTTTCAAGGCAAACCATTCAATATCACAGTAATCCAAGTCTATGCCCTGACCAGTAATGCTGAAGAAGCTGAATTTGAACAGTTCTATGAAGAACGACAAGACCTTTTAGAACTAACACCCAAAAAAGATGTCCTCTTCATTATAGAGGACTGGAATGCAAAAGTAGGAAGTCAAGAAACACCTGGAGTAACAGGCAAATTTGGCCTTGGAGTACAGAATAAGCAGGGCAAAGGCTAATAGAGTTTTGCCAAGAGAACTAACTGGTCATAGCAAACACCCTCTTCCAGCAACACAAGAAAAGACTCTACACATGGATATCACCAAATGGTTGACACTGAAATCAGATTGATTATATTCTTTGCAACCAAAGAAGGAGAAGCTCTATACAGTCAGCAAATCAAGACCGGGAGCTGACTGTGGCTTGGACCATGAACTCCTTTTTGACAAATTCAGTCTGAAATTGAAGAAAGTGGAGAAAACCACTAGACCATTCAGGTATGACCTAAATCAAATCCCTTATGGCTATACAGTAGAAGTGAGAAATAGATTTAAGGGACTATATCTGATAGACAGAGTGCCTGATAAACTGTGGATGGAGCTTAATGACACTGTACAGGAGACAGGAATCAAGACCATGCCCAAGAAAAAGAAATGCAAACAAGCAAAATGACTGTCTGAGGAGGCCTTACAAATAGCTGTGAAAAGACGGGAAGTGAAAAGCAAAGGAGAAAAAGAAAGATATACCCATTTGAATGCAGAGTTCCAAGGAATAGCAAGGAGAGATAAGAAAGCCTTCCTCAGCAATCAATGCAAAGAAATAGAGGGAAACAATAGAATGGGAAAGACTAGAAATCTCTTCAAGAAAATTAGATATACCAAGTGAATATTTAATGCAAAAATGTGCTCAATAAAGGACAGAAATGGTAGGGATTTAACAGAAGCAGAAGATATTAAGAAGAGGTGGCAAGAATACACAGAAGAACTGGACAAAAAAGATCTTCACAACCCAGATAATCACAATGGTGTGATCACTCACCTAGAGCCAAACATCCTGGATTGTGAAATCAAGTGGGCCTTAGAAAGCATCACTATGAACAAAGCTAGTGGAGGTGATGGAATTCCAGTAGAGCTAGTTCAAATGCTGAAAGATGATGCTGTGAAAGTGTTGCATCCAATACGCCAGCAAATCTGGAAAACTCAGCAATGGCCACAGGACTGGAAAAGGTCAGTTTTCATTCCAATTCCAAAGAAAGGCAATGCCAAAGACTGCTCAAACTACTGCACAATTGCACTCATCTGACATGCTAGTAAAGTAATACTCAAAATTCTCCAAGCCAGGCTTCAGCAATATATGAGCTGTGAACTTCCTGATGTTCAAGCTGGTTTTTGAAAAGGCAGTGGAACCAGAGATCAAATTGCCAAGATCTGCTGGGTCATGGAAAAAACAAGAGAGTTCCAGAAAAACATCTATTTCTGCTTTATTGACTATGCCAAAGCCTTTGACTGTGTGGATCACAATAAACTGTGGAAAATTCTGAGAGATGGGAATACCAGACCACCTGACCTGCCTCTTGAGAAATGTGTATGCAGGTCAAGAAGCAACAGTTATAACTGGACATGGGACAACAGACTGGTTTCAAATAGGAAAAGGACTATATCAAAGCTGTATATTGTCACCCTGCTTATTTAAATTATATGCAGAATACATCATGAGAAATGCTGGGCTGGAGGAAGCACAAGCTGGAATCAAGATTGCCGGGAGAAATATCAATAATGTTAGATATACAGATGACACCACCCTTTTGGCAGAAAGTGAAGAAGAGCTAAAGAGCCTCTTGATGAAAGTGAAAGAGGAGAGTGAAAAAGTTGGCTTAAAGCTCATCATTCAGAAAATGAAGATCATGGCATCCAGTCCCATCACTTCATGGCAAATAGATGGGGAAAGAGTGGGAACAGTGGCCGACATTCTGCAGATGGTGATTGCAGCAATGAAATTAAAAGACACTTGCTCCTTAGAAGGAAAGTTATGACCAACCTAGACAGTGTATTAAAAAGCAGAGACATTACTTTGCCAATAAAGGTGCATCTAGTCAAGGCTATGGTTTTTCCAGTGGTCATGTGTGGATGTGAAAATTGGACTAGAAAGAAAGCTGAGCCCGGAAGAATTGATGCTTTTGAACTGTGGTGTTGGAGAAGACTCTTGAGACTCCCTTGGACTGCAAGGAGATCCAACCAGTCCATCCTGAAGGAGATCAGTCCTGGGTTTTCATTGGAAGGACTGATATTGGGGCTGAAATTCCAATACTTTGGCCACCTGATGCCAAGAGCTGACTCATTTGAAAAGACCCTGATGCTGGGAAAGATTGTAGGCAGAAAGAGAAGGGGACGACAGAGGGTGAGATGGTTGGATGGCATCATCGACTCAACAGACATGGTTTTGGGTGGATTCTGGGTGTTGGTGATGGACAAGGAGGCCTGGTGTGCTGCGTTTCATGGGGTGGCAAAGGGTCGGACACGATTGAGTGACTGAACTGAACTGATGAACTGTTACTGTAGGTTACATGATGGTTAAGATAAATTCCATTAAATGTGGAGGTCTTTATTATTTCCCCCCCTTCTAGAAACTGTATAGAGCTTAAACAAATGGAAATACAGGTCCAAATTTCCAGAATCTTGTCTCAAATTGTGTACTGACAGACACTTTATGTTACCTCATTTCTTTGGGAGTATTGGGTTCACAGTGAGACACAGACCAATTATTGGCATTTCAGGGCTGAATGCAAAGTGAATTTTGTTTCCATAAAGAATGTGAAATTTGATTTCCATAATAAAATAATAAATATATTCATTAATCAGAATAGTGTGACCTGAGAAAGTTTTTGGTCCTGTAGTCCTAGGACTGATACAGTTATGCATCTTGCTAAATTATTAGTAAGTGCTGCATTGGAAAAAAGCAAAATTTAAATGTGAAAATAGGCCTGCCTGGCTTGAACAACTGCAATAGAGAATTACAGCCTTTTGCCCAATTTCCAAATATGTCAATTCACAGACCTGATACTTTTTCAATAAAGAAAGCCCAAGTGCTTTTTAAACAAGCCCTCAAAATAACATGACAAGTACATCATGTGAATCTTTTCCTCAGCAGTTTACAAATGGAATCTCTAATAGGCAGCTACACTTTGGAAAAGAAAACTGAGATATCCTCAGTGTTTATTTAACACTGGATATGAGTGAGTACTAATTCTAGGAAAATTTTGATTTGACAGACATGGTGATATCAGGTGATTAATGAAATTTTAATGTGAGTCTGACTCAAAATAATCTAAGTGTAAGGCTTGATGCCTTCCTTTTTAATTACTTTCTGAGTCTCCGGATATCAAATGCAAAAATCTATGTAATTATATTCCTATCTGTGTATCTGTCTATGCATCTGCCTGTTTTTCTATGTATCTAATGAACCCTCCATGACACCTGACCCATGAAATATGAATTGCTGTGGTAACTATGGCTAAGTAGCATGAATGCACAGAAGATTATAGAATGCCTCCTAACCAAGAGTAAATCTCAAATGATACCAACTCTGGAGAAACCACAGAGATTACATTTAAGTCTTGAAACTATAGTAGTGAAATTTCAACTCTTTGGTAGGTTGAAAAGAAGTAAGGATCTTGGTCATTATAAAATTAATATGCTGGTTACTTCTGCACTTTTCCCTTTATGTTCTCTGTTTTAAAACAAGTCAACACAACTTAGTGTACCTGGTAAAATACAGGTCTGATAAGTTTTCTCTTTCTTCCCATCCAAGTTCATAAAGACCATTAAGATTATGACTTTTGTCATAACTTTTCATTAAGGCATTTTAGGGAAAGAGTACATCTGAGACATCGTGTTATAATATCATCTCTTTTGCTCTGTGTAGCAATTTGGTTCCCATCATCTTAGATAGTCTTACCTTACTATAAAGCATTATCCTGGAAGGATCTATAGAGTCACAAATAGCAATAACACCAAGTTCTCTTGAGAAGACACATATCTGCCTGTGAATAAGTAATTTTATAAAAATACAGGGACCATACAACTAATTCAAGTCCTGAGGATCATATATGGTTGGAAATGATGACATAATCTGCCTAGTCAAAGATAAGTTTCTATAAAATTTATACCTATGCTGCAAAGAAAAAAAAATCAACAAAATTCACAAAATTTGGAGTTCCTTAACTTTTGAATACAATGTATGTTACAATTAGATGTTCTGCTCCAATTGATCCCTTTTAATTAAACCTGAATAAAGAAATTACCTCTTAGGTTATCCTGAGCTGCAATGCAAATTGATTTACCTCTTAATTTTTATGATCCAGATATTCAATGATTTGATAATCATCAGGTTTTTGGAGTCATTTTTGATAGGTGAGAAAATTTTTCAAGGATAGATCCATGGATAGAAATTTTAATGTATCCAGCATGTGGGATTATTTGTGAATGTGTAAAATAAAATTTGCTTTCACTTTGAGGAGGCTTTCACTAATTGGGAGGATTATATGATACACATTGTGAATATCAGCCAATTTCTGTTCTAAACTGCCTGAGTATTTGCTTAATGGGCACATGAATAATAAGTGTCAGTCATTAGACAAATCTAAGTTATGCACACTCTCAATAAATTACTTCTCAAGACAGAATATTATGTTCAGAAGCAGCGTAAGTCAACACAAAAAAGACATGTTGGAGTATGTTTCAGGCTTAAAGACAAAGGAACCACCATCAACTGTACAGCCTAATTAATGTAATGTCCTTAATTAGATGCTCCTGTTTTGGAAAGAAATAAGTAAAAACAATGAGAAATGGCTGAAATTCTTTTCACTGGGAATGTTAGGTGAGTTTCCTTATTTGTGCATTTAAGCAGACATGGAGTGAAAAGAAAGGGGTTGTCTCCTACATAGCCCTCAGATATTGGGACCAGAATAAGGCAATCCAAAGTACCAAAAGAATGTAAGTATAATGTGTTTGTAAGTATTTTATTCATATGTTATGTTTAGTTTTCATAAATCATTTCTTAATGATTAAGAAATTAATCATTTCTTAATATTGTGAAATCGATACCAATTCTCCAATTTTATGCTAATTCAGATATATTGTCTGCAATCTGTTTAAAACTGGGCATCATAACAATTCTTCTAATTCAGAAAGTCTCAGAAGTATTTGAGTTTTTTCCTAAGTTGCTTCTTCACTTACTCAGCTTGTGTTTTCTGATTTTTTTTTTGCAGGGGAATTGGGGGACAGGGAAAGAGGTAGAGGTGGCTTGTAGACAGCATAGTCATCATATAATTATGTGTCCACCGATGCTAACTGTCTTGTGGTGTAGGTAACTGTCATTCTGGCCAGAAAATTGGAGGTGGAAGTTGATTGATAGTAAATACCCTTTACACACACTGATGTGTGACTAACATTTAGGCCTTGGGCACTGACTCTATTATATCTGTGGAAGCCACGTAATCAGCAGCAATTTCTCCTGTAATCTTCTTGTTTTCAGATTTGTTTTTACAGTGGTCTTTTGGTAAAATTATTTATCTATCTAACTGTAAGATCTTCAAGAAAATAAGTTATTGGCAGCCTCTCTTCTTGAACAACTTACAGTTTTCAAGGACTGCTTACAATTCAAAAAATTTTATAGCTAAAATTATTGCAAGTGAAAAACCAGAACCACTTTCTTAAAGGTTGTGGATGCCTTAATCTCCAGAATATCCTTAGGGTATAGGGATTTTTTAAAGTTTATTTTAATGAGGCAACAAGGTGAAAAATATATCTATATGTAATTGGTAAATTTTCATATTGGAATTTTTATATTCTGCCACATGTCTATATCATTGTCTTAGTCTGTTCAGGCTTCTATAACAAAATACTACAGACTAAGAAGTTTATAAACAGCAAAATTATATACCTCATTGTTCTGGAGGCTGGAAAGTTCAAAATCAAGATTCCAGTATGATCACCAAAATCCTGAAAGAGATGGGAATACCAGACCACCTAACCTGCCTCTTGAGAAATTTGTATGAAGGCCAGAAAGCAACAGTTAGAACTGGACATGGAACAACAGACTGGTTCCAAATAGGAAAAGGAATACGTCAAGGCTGTATATTGTCACCCTGCTTATTTAACTTATATGCAGAGTACATCATGAGAAATGCTGGACTGGAAGAAACACAAGCTAGAATCAAGATTGCCAGGAGAAATATCAATAACCTCAGATATGCAGATGACACCACCCATATGGCAGAAAGTGAAGAGGAACTAAAAAGCCTCTTGATGAAAGTAAAAGAGGAGAGTGAAAAAGTTGGCTTAAAGCTCAACATTCAGAAAATGAAGATCATGGCATCCGGTCCCATCACTTCATGGGAAATAGATGGGGAAACAGTAGAAACAGTGTCAGACTTTATTTTTGGGGGGGCTCCAAAATCACTGCAGATGGTGACTGCAGCCATGAAATTAAAAGAAGCTTATTCCTTGGAAGAAAAGTTATGACCAACCTAGACAGCATATTCAAAAGCAGAGACATTACTGTGCCGACTAAGTTCCATCTAGTCAAGGCTATGGTTTTTCCTGTGGTCATGTATGGATGTGAGAGTAGGACTGTGAAGAAGGCTGAGTGCCGAAGAACTGATGCTTTTGAACTGTGGTGTTGGAGAAGACTCTTGAGAGTCCCTGGGACTACAAGGAGATCCAACCAGTCCATTCTGAAGGAGATTAGCCCTGGGATTTCTTTGGAAGGAATGAGGCTAAAGCTGAAACTCCAGTACTTTGGCCACCTCATGCGAAGAGTTGACTCATTGGAGAAGACTGTGATGCTGGGAGGGATTGGGGGCAGGAGGAGAAGGGGATGACCGAGGATGAGATGGCTGGATGGCATCACTGACTTGATGGATGCGATTCTGAGTGAACTCCAGGAGTTGGTGATGGACAGGGAGGCCTGGCCTGCTGCAGTTCATGGGGTCGCAAAGAGTTGGACACGATTGAGCCAGTGAACTGAACTGAACCATCTAATGAAAATACCTATTCTGATTCATAGCCTGTACCTTCTTATGTCTTTATACCATAGAAAGAGAGATCTCTCTGGAGCCTCTATTATAAGGTGTTAATCCCATTCATGGAATTAACCTGGTGGCTCAGACAGTAAAGCATCTGCCTGCAATGCGGGAGACCCAGGTTCGATTCCTGGCTTGGGAAGATCCCCTGGAGAAGGAAATGGCAACCCACTCCAATACTCTTGCCTGGAAAATTCCATGGACAGAGGAGCCTTGTAGGCTACAGTTCATGGGTCACAAAGAGTCAGACACAACTGAGCAGCTTCACTTCACTTCACTTCAATCCCAGTCATGAAGGCTCTACCCTCATGACCTAAGCACTAATTCTCCTAATACTATCATCTTCAAGGATTAGGGTTTCATCATAATATTTGGAGGAACATAAACAATCTCCCCATAGCAATCATTAACTGTACAGATTATCTCTTCCCAAAGGAAAATATGACTTTAAGTATTAATTTTTCCACATGCATATTACTTTTCCTAAGCTATGTAAATCAGGGAAACTAACTGTAATCTTCATGCTTTTGCCATTAAAATATAAAACAGTGAATTTTGTATTTTTCCCTGATATTTTTGAAGCTCAGAGACCATTCTTATGTATGGTGGTGGTTTAGTCACTAAGTCGTGTCTGACTATTGTGACCCCATGGACTGTAGCCTAACAGGCCTCTTTGTCCATGTGATTCTCGCAAGAATACTGGAGTGGGTGGCCATTTTATTCTCCAGTGGATCTTATGGACCATGAGATGGAACCTGGGTCTCCTGTTTTGCAGGCAGATTCTTTACCATATAGCCAAAGACTAAAAATGCAATTTTGCTTATGCTACATTGTAGAGAATGGTTTCATTCAAATGAATTCTTCCTGTGATTGAACACACATTAAAATGCTGTTACTAATGAATTAAAACTCCTTAATTATAAAAATATTTGATGAGGTTATCATGGATATTGAAAATTACAACATGCTGTGTCCATTGCAAATGCAGAGAAAACAAAATAAAATAACAAAGGGGACCCGGGGTATGTCTAAATATTTAAATGTATTTTAATGGCTATTTATAAATTAAGGATATACAATAAATCAAAATTATAAATGTGCATGATTTAAAACCTACATAGGAAAAACAGCTACCAGGTTAGTAGTTATGACTTGATTGATTATTTTTATAGCCCTTTTACATGAGGGTTTACTTCTCCTTTGAAAAGAATTAGTAGAAACTTAAGCAGGTTATCTATAATTTAACAGTGAATTTGCCTTGTTTATGTTTGTGAATAGACTGTGAGGCTAATAAAGCCAATTTGAGTTCTTTTGTCCTGTGATGCCTTTCATGTTTATTTTGTTGCCTATAGGAATTGAGAACAACCTTTCTAAGCAATATAGGCATATTACTTTTAGTCATAAAAGCAAAGAAATTTTAATTTAGGCATGTCACATTGTAACTAAAGTCAGATAGTTAGCAACTGGATGCATATAAATAGGGAAAACTGTATTCCTGCCAAAAAGATAAAGAGAATGATCTATTATCATTTGAAAATGTGTTCTCTCTAATATTGATTCATTTTTTTGGTTATATGTTTCACTTTATTTTTTGAAATAAATTATTTTTGTTTTTAGATAAAACATGAAACAAAATTCCTTGCACCACACCGAAGAAAAGAAAAAAAATCAAGTCACAGTTGGCCAAAACACAGGTATCTACTAACATGTACAAATAACTCTCTGCAAAATTTAAAAGTACAAAATTTAAAAAATTTAAAACTTCTACTAATTTTTTTTAAGGTTTGATTTCTGAGCCATTTTAGATATTTTAAAAAGTCTTTAATCATAACTGAATCTCTTCTAATGGTCACAGGGCTTTGCTGTGGAACTTATTTACTTGAGTGTGTTGATTAACAATTTTTAAAACTTAAAACTATAATTAGATGTTGCAGAGACGATAAACAAACATAGAAAACTCTGAGAATAATGAAATTACAGTAATCATTTTATTTTGTTTCTTTAGAATCTAAAATCCATTTAGGTAGGGATATTTGACAAGTTAATTCACAATTCTCTCCCCCCTCTTAGAATACTGTCTAGCACATTCAGGTGTTCAATAAAATTCTGGTGTATTAGTAACTGGATTTTAAAATGATTTGAGCAATCAATTGATTAACTGCATTTCTCCCTTCTATATAACATTTCAAAATATTATATCAAATAATATTGAAAATCTGAGAGATTATAAGGTTCCTTAAAATAAAAAGAATATTTGAATCTTAGTTACTATAAATGAAGTCTTACACTGTCACACTTTGCCAACTAAATTGACCTAAATTAATTTCTAATTACCCTAGCAGCTCAGTGGTAAAGAATCTGCCTGCAATACAGGAGAAATTCAGTCCCCTGGTTAGGGACATCTCTTGGAGAAGGAAATGGCAACCCACTCCAGTATTCTTGTCTATAAAATCCCATGGACACATGAGCTTGGCAGGCTCCAGTCTATGGGGTTGCAATCGGATATAACTTAGAGACTAAACAACAATTTCAAATTGAAGCAATCTGATTGAATGCAAAAACTATGTCAAGAGACTTCAACCTAATTTTTTTTCAAATGTGCAGAAAAATGAACTTTATTTAGTCTCTACTATTTTGGCTTTGGCTTCCTTTCCAAGCTCTTAGTGTTTCTGAACATAAGTTTGTGTGTCTGGTGCACAATGAAAGTGAAAGTCATTCAGTCATGTCTGACTCTGCAACCCTATGGACTGTAGCCTACCAGGCTCCTCTTTCCATGGAATTCTCCAGGAAAGAATACTGTAGTGAGTACCCATTCCCTTCTCCAGGGGCTCTTCCCAACCAAGAGAACAAGCCCACATCTCTTGTATCTCCTGCATTTGCAGGTGGGTTCTTTACCACTTAGCGCCACCTGGGAAGCCCCAGCGATATTTGATCAAAACCCCCAAACTCCTGATGATTTTCAGAGAGAGGATTCTATAGGTGAAATTTGGTGTGAGGGCTATAGAGTGCTTGGATTTCTTCTGATTGGCCGGGACTGGGGTGACTGGGAAGTGTTGCAGGAATCCTGTCTGTTGCCTTAAGTTATCATCCTTCACCTGGGTGGGGGCCTTAGTTTCTGCTTCAGTTGTGTCAAACTCTTTGTGAGTCCAGGGAATGTAGCCCACCAGGCTCCTTTGTCCATGGAATTTTCCAGGAAAGAATGCTGGAGTGGGTTGCCATTTCCTCCTCCTGGGGATCTTCCTGGCCCAAGGATCAGAGCTCCATCTCCCGTGTCTCCTGTATTGCAGGAGGATTCCTTACTATAGTGCTTCCCAGGTGGTGCTAGGGGTAAAGAACCCACGTGCCAGTGCAGGAGACGTAAGAGACATGGGTTCAATCCCTGGGTCAGGAAGCTTCCCTGGAGGAGGGCAGGGCAACCCACTCCAGCATTCTTGCCTGAAGAATCCCCATGGACAGGGGAGCTTGGCAGGCTACAATTCATATGGGCACAAAGAGTCAGACACTGACTGAAGTGACTTAGCATACACACACTCTTTAATATTAGTGCCACCTAGAAGCCACTAGTTTCTGCAGAAGAACTCAAAGGTATTGCTTTGTGTATCCCTTGAGGAGGAAGCAGGTTCCTGCCCCAAGTCTGCACTATTGTTTCTCCTTTGTTCCTCCCTTGTTTCCACATTCACTCCCTTCCTATATTTATTGTTGTTCAGTTGCTGTTTTGTCCAACTATTTGCGACCCCGTGGACTGCAACATGCCTGTCTTCCTTGTCCTTCACTGTCTCCCTGAGTTTGCTCAAACTCATGTCCATTGAGTCGATGATGCCATCCAATCATCTCATCCTGTGTCCCTCTTCTCCTCCTGCTCTCAATTTTTCCTGGCATCAGGGTCTTTTCCAATGAGTTGCCTCTTGATGCCAGTATTTCTTGATGCCAATAGCTTTTGATGCCAGTATTTCTCTTGGAAACATAGTGAACATTCTTAAAACACTCCAAATATTCAGTTCAAGTATGGCAAGTTACCAGTCTTATAACATGACATGGGACCAGAAGTGCAATGATTTCCTCTGTGCCCTAAAAAAGAAGCCTGAAGAACAGCTATGGTTGTCATGCTAAGCAGATTTTCTAGAAGAAAGTCAGACTTCAAAAAGAATTGTTCTGAGGTTTACTGGCCATTAATAGATATATAAATTTTTAGCTGGAAGGGGCAAGAAGAGGGAAAACCAAGTCATCTTGTTCTAACCTTCATCTTTTTTTAGTAAAATTAAGATAGTAAAACTGTGAAGTTATGTTTAAAAAATATAATATATATAGTTGTTTCAGTAACTATTTGAAAGGTCTCTTTTCATCCAAAAAGAAAAATATTTTCACAAAGTAAAACAAACTGGTATACTATAACCAGAAAAAAAATAAGATTGATTATTTTAGTAGCCAGTAGTCTGATGTAGATGATATATTTACATGTTTTCCCACCATGCAGTTATACACATGAATCAAATCAAAATCTCCCACACATGAACACCTGAATATTGAGGCATCATACATATGCATACTTCAATTTTTCATTTAAAATTTTAAGCCTATAGCTTATTTCCCATTGAACAGAAGAGCTTTCTGCCATTATTAGAAACACTAGCTATATAGACACAAATATTCTGTTTATTATTCAAGGACATTGTTATTAGAACCCTGTGCATTTAGAGCAGAGGAATTAAGAACATGCTAGAATATCAGTGATAACGCAATATTCAAGGAAGGTGATGCACTTATGACTTCGTAAACTGAACAGGATAAAAACTTTTAGAAGCAAGGTAATAAATATCAAAACTTGCTATTAAACAAAGGCTGCCCTTTATGGGTCTCATAAGATTAACAAAAATAGTTACTGGTGTGTCTGCTAGCATCTCTAGAACAATTACAACAATGTAATTTTCTATCTACAGACTTCATTATATTTCGTTGGATACCTATTTTTATTCCTATAATAGATGTTAAGGTAAATGATACACAATAAAAGATAAAGAAAAATATAATCAATAGCGATCTAGAAAACTCATACCCATCAAATATCTCTTTCTCTTTCCCTAGTCTAACTATCGGAGAAGGCAATGGCACCCCACTCCAGCACTCTTGCCTGGAAAATCCCATGGACGCAGGAGCCTGGTAGGCTGCAGTCTATGGTGTCGCGAAGAGTCGGGCACGACTGAGCGACTTCACTTTCGCTTTTCACTTTCATGCATTGGAGAAGGAAATGGCAACCCACTCTAGTGTTCTTGCCTGGAGAATCCCAGGGACGGGGGAGCCTAGTAGGCTGCCATCTGTGGGGTCGCACAGAGTCGGACGCGACTGAAGCGACTCAGCAGAAGCAGCAGCAGTCTAACTACAGAAAATTCTGTTGCAGCATCTAATATTTAGAATGGACATGTAAGCTACACATTGATTTAGTGATCTCTTTTCAGCAAACTATATTAAACAAATATTAGTTTGGAAATAGAAAAACAAATTTTTGATATGATTATAAATGATTAACTTGCATAAGACTAGACAAACCAAATGCAACTATATCTTCCCTTTAGTGGAAATCAGATTAAAACTTTATTTCCAGGTTTGTGTTCATACCATTTTTGGAAGTTTAAGAATGTTTATACATTTTATTAAATAAAGAAGAAAATTTAGTTCTGTTTTGGTGAGTTCTTGTAAAGAAAAGATATATTAAGGTATATACTCTCATTCCTGACTGAAAAAATTATCAAAAGGATTAATGAGACATTTGGGTTAAAAACGCAATTTAAAAAGTTGTTAACATTTTAGTCTGTTTATGATTTTCATTTGACATAAGTAATTGAATAACTAATGAACTAATCATAATGGCTATTACTAAATTTATTTTTTAATTATTAAGGTTTCTCAGCAATGTTTGTATTAATACTTAATCTTCAAATTTTAATTTTAAACATTCAGTGACATGGCATGATCATGATCTTACTTGAATTTACACTCAGATTTGACATTCAGGTTTCTTATCTATAATATTTCTATAAATATTTTTCTTAAAGAAATAGTCATTATTTCGGTAGTATAGAATGAATCATCCCATTTGGCCTGTGATCTCAAATTGTGCTAGACTTGGCCTATGTCCTGTCAAGGTCACTCTTGTTTCTCTACTTCTCCATTTAATTAATTGAAATATCCATTCCTCATAGGCCAATGGAATAGATAAGAAACTCTTTAGTAATGTTCATATTTTGACAAAATTGTTACATAAATGAAAACTGGCTGGTGTCTGCCATTCTATAAATTTGATAATTTGGAGCCAGAGTTATGTGAGAGTTTGTTTTCAAAATAAGCAATGATAATATTAAAAATTTTATAAAAACATGTTCCCAGTTTATACCTTACTGTGGCCATGGCCTAGTTTTCCTGTGTGCTGGGATAATATTTTAACTATGAGACATTAATATCAAGTAATTTTTATTTGAAATCTTAGGAAGAAGTATGAATCAATTAAAATCATAATTCTACACAATGTATGGAGAACTCTGGTGCTTATTACAACACAATCTTGATAACTATAATGAAGCTAGTTGGTTTCTTTTTTCTTATAGTAAGAATTGTCTATAAACACAGTATGAAATAGTGTCTAAACACCAATAATGAAGAGTTGCTAAGGGCAAATGACCCATGGATGACTTATTACTACATATAATTTAATTAGATACTGATTATGTCCATAAGTAGCCTTGAAAATTTGATTAAAGACTAATAGATAATGTGAGAGATAAACAACATAATTACTGAAAGTCTGGAAAATTGAAAAAACTTTCAAACAGATCACAGTTATGTGCCTCAGAAGTCAGCTTGCACCCTCTCTCTTTCTCTTTCTCTAAGGATACTGAGTCATTTATTACTCTAAATAAATGTTTTATTTAGAATAGTTTTAGATTTGCAGAAAAGTTATGAGGATAGTGCAGAGTTCCCATACTCATTTCCATACACAATTTCCCCAGTAATTACTTAATTTGGAATAGTTCTCACAACTGATGCAATATTGACATATTATTATTAACTAAAGGCCATAGTTTATTGAAATATCCTTTTGTTGTTATTGTTCAATCGCTAGTATGTCCGACTCTTTGCAACCCCATGAATTGTAGCACGCCAGGCTTCCTGTCTTTCACCATCTCCAAGAGTTTGCTGAAACTCATGTCCCTTGAGTCAGTGATGTCATCCAACTATCTTAGCCTTTGTCATCCCCTTGTCTCACCATTTTACCAGCATCAGGGTCTTTTCCATTGACTTGGCTTTTAGCATCAGGTGGCCAAAGTATTGGAGCTTCAATTCAGCATCAGTCCTTCCAAAGAATATTTAGGGTTGATTTCCTTTAGGACTGACTGGTTTGATCTCCTTGCTGTCAAAAGTACTCTCCAGCACCACAGTTCAAAAGCATCATTTCTTCGGTGCTCAACCTTCTTTATGGTCCAACTCTAACATCTGTACATAACTACTGGAAAAACCATAGCTTTGACTATACAGACCTTTGTCAGCAAAATTATGTCTTTGCTTTATAATATGCTGTCTAGGTTTGTTGTAGCTTTCCTCTCAAGGAGCAGGAGCTTTTTTTTTTTTTTTTTAATTTTGTGGCTGTATTCACTTTTTGCAGTGATTTTAGAGCCCAAGAAAATAAAGTCTGTTACTGTTTCCTCTTTTTCCCCTTCTGTCTGCCATGAAACAGATCGACCAGATGCCATGATCTCAGTGTTTTTAATGCTGAGTTTTAAGCCAGCCTTCTCTCTCTTCTTTCACCCTCATCAAGAGGCTCTTTAGTTCCTCCTTACTTTCTGCCGCTAAAGTGGTAACATCTTCATATCCAAAGTTGTTGATATCCTTAGTTTCTACATTGAGATATCCTTGGTTTTTCCCTATGTCTATATCTGTTCCAGAATCTCATCTCTTATGTCATATTACAGTTAATTGTTATGTTTCCTTAGACTCTTTTGGCTGTGATATTTTCTCATATTTTTCTCATTTCTTATATCCTTCATAGTTTTGATATTGATAGATGCTTGTATGCTATGTAAATAGAATCATATTGGACATATTTTTTTGTTTCTGATTTCTGTTATACAACATATTGTATTGGAGATTCATCCATATTGGTGAGTTCGTCAGTTCTTTAATGTTTTTAGCCATTCTTTTACAACACTCTATGTTGTATAGTCTGTTTTTAAGTCTGTTCTCCTTTTGATAGGTACATTGTTTCCAGAGTTTGGTCTTTAACTGGTATAACTATGATCATTCTCTTACGTGGATTTTACTGGACATAGACACTGTCAGTTATTGTAAAGGTCTGAGATTTTTACACTTTTTACAGGTTTTCAAGGCAGTCAGCCACAGTTTCTGAGTCAGAGATGAAGGCCAGTTTATTACTCACAACAAGAGCAGTAGCCAGGATATTGGCGTTTTTGCATTGGCTCTCTGAGCCCCAATTCCTACAGAGCAATACGAAGAGAGCTAGTTGACAACTGTACATGCAGTGCATTGTATGAGAGGATCCCTAAGTCTAGAGAACACAAGTCTTTTTAAATGGGCACTAAGACTGCAGGTACTTTGGTTCAGAAGGAATTTTTTTATTATTATTATACTGAATGGGAAAATTGCATATCTTTGCTTCAGAAGTAGATATTATCTCTCTCTTTGAAGGCTGTTTGCAATACAAATAACCCTGTAAAGGTAGTCTGGGACAAGGAACAGTCAACATCTCTACTAGAAAGACACATAGTACAAGAGACCCTTGGAGAATTGTTTTCAACTATGTCCACCTTTGTTTCTATATCACCCTGATCTCTCATGAATATTCTGGTGATTAGCCTGACTGACAGAGGATGGGACCAAATCTAACATTTAATTAGAACTATCGATACCATAGGATGAGACCAATATACAGTGCTGACTTCAATCCAGAACCAGAGCCTAGGACAAAGCCAGCAGAGCAATTTTCATAAGTCATTAATAATTAGAATTCCAAGTGATGTTCTCAATTTTTTAAAAGGTAATTTGTATTACCTTTTTCACTTATCCAGTGCCTTGAAGCCTAAGATACAGCAGGATATATTAGTGATTGCAAAAGTTCTGCCTTGGCCTGCAACAAAGAAATCTTGGCCAATTCTATCATCTAAAAAAATGGTAGACATTGAGTTGAGTCTTTTCAGATCCAGTGTGACCATTTTAGGAACAAATTTTGTACCACTTTTCCTAATTGAAGACTTATCTAGCTGGAGTGCAGACAATTGCCTGTGGAGTGGTTATAAACAATGAGTCAATCATCTTAGTTTTCCCTTTGGAAAGGTCTCTTCATAACCAAGTATAGCCTCATGTTGGTGAAACTTCGGTAGTTAGAGCTATGTGATCTACTGGTGTTATCTTCTTACATAATTGAAGAACTCATATCATTACTTCTAAGAAGAAAGTCAGTGTGCCAATATCTGACTTCCCCCCAAGAAGTACAGTCCCAGAGCATAGATGATGCCCACAGAAAGATAATGTTATTTACGGTATAAGGGTCTTCCAAGCAGGGCTCACATCAGGAAAGGTGACAGGTCTACAGAATCTTTAATGTGCACTCCTGACTGGTTATTAAGTCTCTGGGTTCCCAGTTCGTTCAAATAATTGAGTGTAGACCTTGTTTTTGAAAGAACTTCCAGAGGGCAGTCAGTTCAATATGTTTTCTATCTATGCTACCAGCTGCATGACATTCCTTTGTCCCATAGAATTACTAAGCAGTGACTGTGGAAATGGGGAAAATATAGCACACAAATCTGACAAAAGAAGTGTAATGCAGAAAAGAAAATTAAATGTCACTTTGTTATGGAAAATATAAAAATTACTAATGACTACATGGAAAGATATTCAAAGAAATTATTTATTAGCAAAAGTCAATCAGTACCACAATGAAATATCATTTTTTACACACTCTAATGGATAAAATACAAGGGTTGGCAATACCAAGTGTTGGCAAGAATATGATTCAACTTAAAAATTCATAGTAATACTTTGCTGGAGGAAGGTCAAATTGTAGAACTATTTGGAAGATATTTAGGCAGTGCCTCATAAAGCTCAACATCCAGTGACCCAACAATTCTATGTCTAAGATTTTACTCAAGAGAAATAAAAGTTTAAGTCTATATAAAAATCAACACAAATTTTCATAGCTTTATTTAGTAAGAGCCTAGCCTGAAAACAATACAAATGTCCATTGAGAGGTAAATGGTTAAGCAAACTCTTTTCTATTCATATGGTGGTATATCATTCAACAATAAGAGATGATAAACTACTGATGCATGCAATACCATGCCTGAATCTCAAACACATTATTGGAGCAAAATAAACCAGATACAAAAGAGGGCATCCAAAGGAATTCCATTTATAAGGCATTTGTTTCACAGAACAGACAAATCTTGTTAATGTTGTGTGGAGCTTGCTCATATCAGCTTACAGTAACCTGTTATAAAACTTTCAGGGTTTCATTGAGCCAGTTAAACACAGCAACTATTAGAAATCAAGTTGTATAAATTTGTAATTAGGTAATGTACTATGGACACTTAAAATTTATCAGTTCTTACCTATGTTGAGTTCATTCATTTACATTTATTTGAAAGATGGAAATAGTGTTTATGTGTGCTTAGACACTCAGTTGTGTCCGACTCTTTGTGACCCATGGACTGTAGCCTGCCAGGCTCCTTTGTCCATGGGGATTCTCTAGGCAAGAATACTGGAGTGGGTTGCCATGCCCTTCTCCAGGGGAATCTTCCCAACCCAGGAATCAAATCCAAGTCTCCTGTGTTGCAGGTGGTTTCTTTACTGTCTGAGCCACCAGGGGAAGCCCACCATAATGTATAATAGTATGCTAATTCATGTTTCTTCCCATATCTGCATTCAGTGACGTTAACCTTGATAGTTTAAAATCAGCCATGCTATCATAGTAGGCGTATTTACACTATCAAAATTGACAAACTTTACAAAATAAGGTTTTTTTAATTTCTTTTTTTTTTTTTTAGACAATTTTTAAACCAGCACACCCTTGAATCTAGTTTGTAGTGACAGAAATCATTAAGATCATTGGGAAGGTGATAGATGAGGATTACCTAGTAAGGGATCTAAGGACTTTTGCTTTATAAACCACTTGTTTGCAATATGGTTAAATGAATTTGTCAAAACTGATCAGAACAAGAAGGGCATATGTAAGAGCAGTGGTCTAGCAATAAAATAAATAACAAGAGAAGTGTAGGTTACTGGAGATTTACCCAGATGTGCCTAGAACACTGAAAGTGCAGCTGGTTTGGTAAGGCATAGCATCTAGGAAACATAAATATTAATATATGTTTTAACAAAAAGTATGAGGACTAGTCAGTTTCCTCATTAGAAAATGAGATCCCCCAGAGATGAGTAAACACATGAAATTATGAATTATGAATTTTTGCTAGCATTCTGCTTAAAGAGATATCCATTACTTGTGATACTTTTCTTCACAGGTCAACAGCTAGGTAAGCAGACTTAGCTTTCAGAGCTAGGCTTGAATCCAAGAGAGGAAATACATTTTAAAGTAATTCAATAAAATACTAGAAGAAAGAGTAATGGAAAAATCCTAGTCACTTCAAACAAAGGAGAGATTTAGTTAGATTCCAAGGGAAATTAGACAAGTCCATATTCATTCCTAAAATACAAGGAATTCAGCGAGAAAAATAATTCTCCACAATATTCTCATGCTGAGGCTATCTGTATAACGCTAGCTCTGAGACTGCAAAGATGGTAGGAGCTAGATTTTCAGTTGAAATTGTCATTGATTAAAGCAAAAATGGTAAATTAGGTAGGACTGGTATTTTTTCTTGAATGGTAGTTATTACTTTGAAGGCACTCAGTGAACCACACCCCCTGTATTCATGCCTGTTTGTAGTCTTCACCCACAATATTTTCTGAGTTGACCATGTAACCAGTGTGGGTCAAGAAACATAAGCAGGCCTGATGAATGTTAAGGCTGGGTAAGAGCTGACATGTTGGTGTTTGTATACTTAGAATGCTCCTTCATGGAACTAAACCATTTTGATGTAAGTCCTTGAAGTCGTGCAGTGAGGCCCTGTGCAGGAGTGCTGAGGCTACTCATTAATGATCTCAGCCACTCTCCCAGCTGTCAGCCTTATGAGTAAAGCCATATTTACTTTTTTAGTCATCCTGGCACCCCATTAGACACCATATGAACCTGATCAACACACCAACTCCTGGAAATAAATGATTTCTGTTATTTAATGCCATTGCTTTTTGATGATATGTTAATTCAGCAGTAAAAAACAGAAATGATATATCCCTATTTTTTACTTATTTTTATCCTCACTGCTATTATTGATATAACTGTCTTCATTCAGATAGTGTACAGTGTGGAAAAATATTAAAAAATGATTTACCTAAGACTGTGAACAATATTTTTAATATTTAGTCCAAATCAGTTTATATTTTAGGAAAAAAAAATTGACTCTAAGGGCAAGATTGTACAATTTCCTACAGGCATTTCCTATAAGTAGCAATGTATTGACTCTAAAAACACATACTGCACAACTTTCTACACGTTTAGAAATAGTTTTCTTTAGAGTTCTACAGATGAATGTCTTTCAGCTGAAAGAAACATTTGTTGTGGATTAGTATTTATTTAACTTATATGCAGAGTACATCATGAGAAATGCTGGGCTGGAAGAAGCACAAGCTGGAATCAAGATTGCTGGGAGAAATACCAATAACCTCAGATATGCAGATGATACCACCCTTATGGCAGAAAGTGAAGAACTAAAGAGCCTCTTGATGAAAGTGAAAGAGAAGACTGAAAAAGTTGGCTTAAAGCTCAGCATTCAGAAAACGAAGATCATGGCATCCTGTCCCATCACTTCATGGCAAATAGATGGGGAAACAGTGGAAACAGTGGCTAACTTTATTTTTCTGGGCTCCAAAATCACTGCAGATGGTGATTGCAACCATGAAATTAAAAGATGCTTACTTCTTGGAAGGAAAGTTATGACCAACCTAGACAGCATGTTAAAAAGCAGAGACATTACTTTGCCAAAAAAATTCCATCTAGTCAAGGCTATGGTTTTCCCAGTGGTCATGTATGGATGTGAGAGTTGAACTATAGAGAAAGTTGAGCACCTAAGAACTGATGCCTTTGAACTGTGGTGTTGGAGAAGACTCTTGAGAATCCCTTGGACTGCAAGGAGATCCAACCAGTCCATCCTAAAGGAGATCAGTCCTGGGTGTTCATTGGAAGGACTGACGCTGAAGCTGAAACTCCAATACTTTGGCCACCTGATGCCAAGAGCTGACTCATTTAAAAAGACCCTGATGCTGGGAAAGATTGAGGGCAGGAGGAGAAGGGGACGATAGTAGATGAGATGGTTAGATGGCATCAGTGACTCAACGGACATGGGTTTGGGTAGACTCCGGGAGTTGGTGATGGACAGGGAGGCCTGGTCTGCTGCAATTCATGGGGTCGCAAAGAGTCGGACACTACTGAGCAACTGAACAGAACTGAACTGATCTCTTCAAACTGAAATAAATTAATTGCAATTTATTAGAAAGATTATATATAATATAGTGTACATTGAAACTTATTAAATAAAAGTTGAAGTTATAATTTGCATATTCCTATAACAGTGGAAGAATTATTTTGTTGAGCAATGGACCAAATTACATTTACTCTTATTTAAAGCTATAAATATAAACCTGTACACATGACAGACTATTTAACATACTTTCCTGTAGAAGGGCTTTCTTGAGCATCTGGCTTTTCAAATTCAGATAAATATCCCTTGAATTATTTTGTGTACCTCTCAGGGTTTGGTCTTTTTTCATACACACAGGAAAAATATTAGGAAACATCTGGCAATAATGAAAGCAGAAAACAGAAATTGGAGATGGAAAAGACCCATTAAAACTAGTGCTTTGTTCCCTGACACTACAGGGAATGTAACTGATAAAGCAATAAAGATGAAAAGCAGAAAGAGAACCAGGACAGGGTGGAGATAATAAAGGTTTACACAAAGCCCAGTCAGCTGGTAAAGTATTCAATATGGCACACTCCAGAGCTGAAACCCGTGTTGATACAGGTTGATTGGCATTACAGACTTCAGGGATCTAAGTCACCACTGGAGCCGGGATCAGAGAACATTTTAGCTTTAGGTTTTTAAGACATGCTGGTTTCACTTGCAGGCAGAAATAATCCCTCTGAAATTCTACTGGAGGAAATGTTCAGGATGTTAATTCATTTGGATATACCCATGTATTTATTTTCAAATATTTGGCCAAAGAACGGAACTAGAAAGTCACTAAATCTTTATCATTCAGATATTTTACTAAAATAGAGGCACTTAAACAATAATTTTCTTGTTTTCATTCTTTAAAATTATTCAAATTGCACACATTTTAAAGGGTCACCAGAGGATTCATTTATACCATCTATTTATTTTCTTTAACTTAGAGTTCTTGAAGAAGATTGTACAAATTTTCTAACTGCTGACTCAAACTGCCCTTTATTATATAACCCAATAAATACTTTCAAATAACTATTATGAGTACAGCACTGTGTTATGAGCTAGGAATCCACAATGACTAGAAGAGACACTGAACCTACCCACACTATATTTAAATTATAGGTGTAAAGAAAATAAAACCAGTGATAAAAACAAAGTGTTGTAAATATAATGACATACAGGGAGTGAGAAAACTCTAACTAGGAAGATGTAGTCTAGTTAAGAGTAGGTCTCCATAAGTGAGTCATCAACCAACACATAGGCTTATTTTTTAAGACTTAATTTGGTAAGTAATCAAAGCTGTTTCTGGAACATAGTAAGAGCTCAGTGAATGTCTATTTGTATTAGTACGACTATTTGTCAAGCTTTGAACCATTTATAGAGAGGGAAGATGGGCACACTAGAATAGTTTTAAGAAGGGGAAATCTAATATTTTCACTTGGTTCCCAAAGGTTGTATTAAAAAAAAAAAAAAAAAAGCATGCAATATCTTCATTTAGAAGGTAGGAAGGGCATATGCAATTTTCAGTCCCAAGCTTAACACTTTGGTATGTATGAATACATTACATACCTTTTGTATATGTGTGTTAGTTGCAAAGTCATGTCCAACTCTTTGTGACCTCATGGACTATAGTTCACCAAGCTCCTCTGTCCATGGAATTCTCCAGGCAAGAATACTGGAGTGGGTAGCTACTCCCTTCTCCTGGGGATCTTCCCAACCCAGGGATCAAACCCAGGTTTCCTGGATTGCAGGCAGATTCTTTACCATCTGAGCCACCACAAATGTGTTGCTAGGGTTCCTGAATCACACTTTTTAAAGTAATTTCTCATTCATCTTTAGCTACCTCCTATAGGTCTCTTTGAATCTTAGCAGATGAAGCACTCTCTGTAAACCATTTCCTGGATTCCTTACTACTCTTAGTGAATTTACTCAACATTTCATTTTAGAGAGCATCACTAAAACATCCTGTGATGTTGCATCTGGCTAGGCGTTTTGTTTCAACTGCAGTCATCAGAAAGGCACACTCATAAAACTAAATTACCAGAGCTAGCAGGACAAATATTGCATTTTAGAAATTAATTTTAAAAATCACAGTTTTAGAAAGCTATAACCTGATATTATTAATTTAATATCTATCTGAGGCGTGTGAAGAGACATACTCTCTTTTTTTCTTTTTTTTTCCTTAAAGACTGAAGTCCCAGAGGTAGATAGCTGATGGTCTAGGAATGCAAAGTGGGTATTACATGCATGGGCCTATAATTAAAATTAAGGAGGGGAATCCATTTACACAATTAATCTCAAGGGTAAATGAAGACCAGTGCTTATGTTTCATCATAAGTCTACTTCTCATATCTAATTCAAAAGGCTATTCTGTGAAAATGAAATATCTATGTTTTTAAAAGAAAAAAAGGTAAGTTAAATAGGATAGCTCCAATTATGGAAATAAGCCAATTAAATCTCATATCTTACTAGGGCCCAATCATGTTTGTTATCTAAGACTAATTATATTAATGAAACTGTTAAAACATAATTTAGATTATCACAATATATTCTTTGATGATTTAATTGAGTTATTATTATTTTATGATTTAATGGAATGTTCAGCAATGACCTATAAAATTATATCACTCTGTACTTCAAAAAGAAATACCTCCATGATGATAACAGAGCATCTGGGTATAATAAAATGGTTCAACCCAATCTGTTTTTCATGCTACATGCATTTGATTTTATTAAAATACCAAAATGTATTTTCCATATTCTGATGCATGAGTGATTAAGGATGAGAAGAGGAGAGATTTTCGTTCATTAGGTTAAATTATAGATATGGGGAAACGTTTCATTGAAAAGAAGTAGTTGTAAAAGTTTGCTGATTGTTTTCTTAAAAATGTATTCAGATAATTACAAAATTTAATTTGTTTAAAAATACTACCTTTTTATAATGTTAAATGGTATTTTCTGAATTATTATTTTTAGTCTTGTGAATTAACTCAGTCAATCTCCTGCAAGAGATACTGCTGCTGCTGCTGCTGCTTCTGCTAAGTCGCTTCAGTCGTGTCCGACTCTGTGCGACCCCATAGACAGCAGCCTACTAGAGATTATTAATATCTCTAATTTAATAATTAGATAATTTAACATGAATGCTTTACATTTTTACTTCTTAGTTCAACTTTTCAGAAGTCTCATTGAGGTTATGGGCTGTTGGGCTTAATAACTACCCTCTAGCATTCATACTTCTTACTATTTGGAAGCATGCCTTTTTGCTCTGTACGTTCTGTTCTCAGATGCCATCAGTGTAGTGTTGTCTCTGTTTGGTGGCCATTATACAATGAAATGAATTTATTCAGGGATTAGCCTAAACCCAGTGGAGGATTGGCTGGAGGGAAAGTGGTGATTTTCTCTATAATGAAGGAAATGTCTTTTCAGGCAAAGACTGCTTTCTGGAGCAAGAGAGACCAAGTGGAAAGTTTTGCAGGGATGTTTTGGAGTCCGGGATACTTAGAGCTCTCTAAAACCTCTCAGAGTTTAACGGGAGGGGTAGACATGTTCTGATTATTACTCCTCCTCGTTTGACAACTGTCTTTCTTAGTAAATCAAAATTTGTATGCCTCTATTTCTATTCCTTTGAGTTGGATTTCTTACAAGAGAAACTTTAGTCTTACAAAGACAATTGCACTGAAAAACAAATTACACTGGTGCCGTACCAGTGGAGTTTCAGAAGTATATTCACCAACACGCTTGTTGAATTTCCTCAAGCATGCCGTCTTGAAAACCCTGCATCCATCAGCCTCCTTTTACATGTCTGATTTAAATTTCTGTAACTCCCTTTCTTACACTTTACCATTCAAGAGTGCTATACAACTTACAGTTCATAATTATGCTAGGATTTATCATTTATTCTTAACAAATTGTATATCCTATAATGTTATTCTACCCTTGACCATGTGGCAAAATTCTGATTAATGCATAAAGAAACTCAATGGCTGCCTTTTTTTGTTGAGTCATCTCTGACTTCCCAAGTACTCAAGTGACTTTTCCTCTACATTATACAGTAACAACATGATTTACCATTTAAAATTGTATTGTTTTTATTAACTTTTAAAATGTCTATCATTTTTAGATTTGAGTTCTTCAAAGATGGAGGCAGGGAATGAGTTTTTTTTTTTTTTAACTTATATCTTTAGCCTGAGAAAATTACCTGTACTTTAGTACATGCCCAATAGTATTTTGTTGAATGAAGGAACAGAAGATAAAGTGGAAACTTAATATTATTTTCTCCAAAAGGAAGTTTCATTGTCTTGTATAGGCATATGTCTGAGAACCATTCTTAGAACTGTTATTTTTTTTTGTTATTTTATCCTCATTGTCATTATGACAATCATGTTTTAGGCAATTGATATTAAATTGTAATTTAATAGTTATTGACAATAGCACATGAGAATTATGGTATACATTAAATGAGTGTTACTGTCTTTATAATTTGAAATACTAAAACATATACCAGCATTTTTATACCCCAAAATACATCATGGTGCTGATCTGATCACAAGCAAAATATTAATAGACATCTTGAAATAAGAGCAATATTGAGGAAGTTCTGAAAATGGACAGGAGCTCTCAAAGAGAAGTTTTGCTGACATCTTACCTTCTCAAATTCATGGTAGGCCATGTTCTTGACCATAAAATAAATTCTGTCCAGTATATCTGAGTGTCAAAAGCTGAACTCAGCTTTCTACATCCCGAGATTTGCATTCTGGCCTGGAGAATCGCATGGATAGAGGAGCCTGGTGGGCTGCAGTCCATGGGGTTACAGAGTTGGACATGACTGAGTGACTAACAAGAATTGCATTAATTATTGATTTATTTTAAGAATTAATGCTTGTCTTTTCTAGCAGGAAGAGATTGTTTTAGTGCTCTTAGAATTCCACATAATGTTTAATACTGCCAAGTGATAAAGAAATTTAAAAAATGATCACATTGTAGGAATTACATTTTATTTTCTGCCCCTGCATTCTTGATCTTATTCAGGTGTTCTCAAATAACGCTTTTATTTGAAGAACCTAACTATCTCACTATGTAAGTTATTTTGCCTATGAATAAATTTCCTGAAAGATGTATAATTTAATAACATCTGAAAATGTGTCTAGATACTCCATCACTGCAATCTTCCTGCCTGGTTTTGCTTCTGTTTGAGTGCTATTTGACAGCTTTAAGGATTTCCCTGGTGGCTCAGATGGTAAAGAATCCACCTGCAATGCAGGAGACCTGGGTTTTATCCCTGGGTTGGGAAGATCCCCTGGAGGAGGGCATGGCAACCCACTCCAGTGTTCTTGCCTGGGGAATCCCCATGTACAGAGGAGCCTGGCAAACTACAGTCCAGGGGTTGCAAAGAATCAGACACAACAGAGCAATTAAGCATGGACTACTTTAAAAAATTATAGCTAAATCTCTCTGTATCCTTACCTCGACTAATTCTTCTGACCAAGTTGTTTCCCAAAGTTGACCCACCTAAATCCTGGGTTTATAAGAGGTAATTGCAAAATGGTTAAGATTGTAATATCTAGGTTAAAATTGACTGCAGTTAAATTCTAGTTCCACCTCTACATGTATAACTGGAATAAATTACTGAATGTATCTAAGCCTAGTTTCCTAATCTGTACAATAGGAGTAATAAAAAGTTCCTACTTCTGAGGCTGATGAGGTTGAATAGTATGGTGCATGTAACACATTTAGAACTATTCCTGGTACAGAGAGACTCTGTCTTACTTGTGAACATCAGTTCAGTTCAGTTCAGTCACTCAGTCGTGTCCGACTCTTTGTGACCCCATGAATAGCAGCACGCCAGGCCTCCCTGTCCATCACCAAACCCGGCGTTCACTCAGACTCACGTCCATTGAGTCAGTGATGCCATCCGGCCATCTCATCCTCTGTCGTCCCCTCTCCTCCTGCACCCAATCCCTCCCAGCATCAGAGTCTTTTGCAATGAGTCAACTCTTTGCATGAGGTGGCCAAACTACTGGAGTTTCAGCTTTAGCATCATTCCTTCCAAAGTACACCCGGGACTGATCTCTTTTAGAATGGACTGGTTGGATCTCCTAGCAGTCGAGAGGACTCTCAAGAGTCTTCTCCAACACCACAGTTCAAAAGCATCAATTCTTCAGTGCTCAGCTTTCTTCACAGTCTAACACTCACATCCATACATGACCACTGGAAAAACCATAGCCTTGACGAGATGGACCTTTGTTGGCAAAGTAATGTCTCTGCTTTTGAATATGCTATCTAGGTTGGTCATAACTTTCCTTCCAAGGAGTAAGCGTCTTTTAATTTCATGGCTTCAATCACCATTTGCAGTGATTTTGGAGCCCCAAAATATAAAGTCTAACACCTTTTCCACTGTTTCCCCATCTGTTTCCCATGAAGTGATCACATTCAAATGCCTCGTTGTTCTGAGACTTGTGCCTAAGCCAGTTCATGTTGGTAAACGTCCCTTCTCACTACACTTTCCTTCAAAAACCTGGGCTTCAACTATCCAAGACCCTGAATGTCCATTGTCTTGAGTTGTTTGTGTTGTGTATTCTTGAACTGCTGTTATTTAGGGTAATGGTATTTACCTTTCTTCTTCTTATTTTGTTGGCTTTTACTTTAGTCAGTGTTTTAAAACTCAGAAGACTATCATGTACTCTGTAGATGACACATTCAAACATTCAGTAAGTGAAGTTTCAACTATGTCCCATGCTTGAATTTAAATATTTAACTATGTATATCTAATGCCATTAAACAAATAATTCATGACCTGAGGACAAGGTCAGTTTCATTCATCATACACTTTTATGACTACTACCTAGAGAATAAGCATATATGATTTTTTATCATTCAATACGTTCAGTTCAGTTCAGTTCAGTTCAGTCTCTCAGTCGTGTCTGACTCTTTGCGACCCCATGAATCGCAGCACGCCAGGCCTCGCCGTCCATCACCATCTCCTGGAGTTTACTCAGACTCACGTCCATCGAGTCCGTGATGCCATCCAGCCATCTCATCCTGGATCGTTCCCATCTCCTCCTGCACCCAATCCCTCCCAGCATCAGAGTCTTTTCCAATGAGTCAACTCTTCGCATGAGGTGTCCAAATACGTTACTCATGTTAAAATTCATAGGTGTGTGCGATACAAAGGGAAGGTTTATTGTGCACTTCTTTTTTGTTATTTTGGCTTAAATCTAGAGATAAATATTTTATGGGATATGATCTATTCCTTAATAATACGTATTCTCCAATCTCACTTTTAAATGAAATGTAAAATAATCAATCTCATAGAAGCAGAGAGCAGAAAGGTGGTTTCCAGAGGCTGAGGAAAGATGGAAATGTAAAGTTGTTGTTTAGCAGTTATAAAAGTTTAGTTATATGAGATGAATTAGTTCCAGAGATCTACTTACAACATAGTACCTATAATGAGTAATACTGTGGTACACTTAAACTTTTTGTTAACAAAGTACGTCTCTTGTTAAGTGTTCTTACCATAAAAACAGAAATAACATGAAAAAATTCAGGTGGTAACAGGTACGTTTATCACTTTGATTGTAATGATGGTTTCACAGGTATATGCATATGTCCAGACTCATCAAATTGTATATGTTAATTATGTGCAGTTTTTGTTTGTCAATTATACCTCAATAAGGCTGTGAAAAAAAAAAAAAGATACAACTCATTCCATAGACAAAGCTTATGTCAGGATATGATAGTATCCAATTGTATTAGTCCTCCTATATTCACACATTTCAAATTAAGAATCAGCAGTAGAGTCAAGATTTTTTTCTTTTATAGAGGATATTGAGTAAAGTTTGAGCAATGACAAGTATTTTCACTATTACTATGCCCTATTCACTATTAACTTAGTATAAAACTGCATGAAGGTAATGAGAGGTAGCCTAAAATAAATCTAACTTTGTTTTGAAATGGTCAAGTCAGTTATCCCATAGGAGCTATTAATAAGCACTTAAACTCAAAATCCAATTCCTTAACAAAATGTAGTTTCTAATATGTTTTATTTTCTTTGTTACTTTCCTGATTTCAAACATTTTTCAAAACTTAAAGTGAACTATAATGTACAAATGGGATAGATATAATCAATTCAACGTTTTATGTATAGAGACTAGAATATAAACCTGTTTAGTATTTAATAAGTTATCTCAGTCTGTGCTCCTATATAACAAAATGCCACAGATTGGGTAGACTAATAGCAATTTTTTCCTTACAGTTTGGGAAGCCATGAAATCCAAAATCAGTGAGCCAATACGGTTGCGTTCTAATTGATAGCCAGTGTCTTCTCATCGTGTCTTCCCATAGTGGAGAAACTAGGGGTTCTCTCTGTACAGAGGCTCTTTTATATGCACTCATCCCTTTCATGACAGTTCTGTCCTCATGATTTACACATATGTCAAATGCCCTCCCACTAAAACCATCACCTTTTAGGAGGTTATGATCTCAACAAACAAAATCAGGAGGGACACAAACATTTAGACCATACCTTATGAGGTATAGAATGAAAGAAAATAGGATAGTATGGGTAGTGGGTTCAAATCTCAGAGGTCAACTGTTGCTTCCTTCCTACATGGTGGTAAAGTAATAATGCTCAGTTGAATACAAGGGCTAAAGAATTGGATTGTAACCCCCTAGACTGCTTGATTCATTTCATTGTATTTTTTCCCAGTTGTGAATTTCTTCCCCCAAACTAAAAGTTTTCTAGTAAACTAATGACTGTAAACCTTGAAATGCAGAAATAATTTTGAAAATAGCACTACCACTGCATTTACATTAATAAAAATTGAAGCACATGAATAGCAAAGGCCAAATTAATATGTGATTTCTAC
This sequence comes from Capricornis sumatraensis, assembly GCF_032405125.1. Taxonomy (NCBI): domain Eukaryota; kingdom Metazoa; phylum Chordata; class Mammalia; order Artiodactyla; family Bovidae; genus Capricornis; species Capricornis sumatraensis. The sequence goes on from NC_091072.1 coordinate 97,025,269, forward strand.
AATGCATGATATTTGTAAATACTAATAAAATTCTGAAAAACAACATAGTCATATTCTTTTGGGTCCTGAAAATACCCTATAACCAGCCTCACATTATTCCATACAATAAGGAAGCCTATGTAACAAGCAGAGACAAAAATTAGTATTCCCTGGGAACTAAAGTTAATTACGTCAGGCTGCTTTGCAAATAATGGATTGAATTAGATACAGGGCAGGGGCGGGGGGAAACTCAATGTTTTTACTGTTATTAGTGCATTTGTATGGGTAGAACTTACACTTTATCTAAAATAGTTATTAAAATACCCTTAGAAAATTTAAAATTGTAATATGAATATATATATTTTAGGAACTTTCAAATTGATCTTATTAATTTAGAATATTTGTTATGTTTGAAATACGTGTATTATTTTTTTTCCATGTCAGCATATCAGTTCCATGTTGAAAAAACCATCCAACATTTATATATTTTATAAATATACATGTTAATTTTAACTATATAATATAGATATCCATAAAAATAGTTATATGTTGTAAGTTTTGTAATATGACTATTTGAAAATTATAAAATGGTAGACTCTAGCACCATGTCATTAAAACATGGTACATAGAAAGTCAATGGAAGAAAGAGCTACTATTTATGATGATAGTACTTTATGTTACTTTAATGTAGAAGGCAATGGCAACCCACTCCAGTACTCTTGCCTGGAGAATCCCATGGGCGGAGGAGCCTGGTAGGCTGCAGTCCATGGGGTCGCGAAGAGTCGGACACGACTGAGCGACTTCACTTTCGTTTTTCACTTTCATGCTTTGGAGAAGGAAATGGCAACCCATTCCAGGGTTCTTGCCTGGAGAACCCTGGGAATGGGGGAGCCTGGTGGGCTGCCATCTATGGGGTCACATAGAGTCGGACCTGACTGAAGCGACTTAGCAGCAGCAGCAGCAGCATGTTACTTTAAACTTACATTTGAATTATTATTTAAATATTTCATACTAATACCTAATATTTTGGCTTTCAAGTATAAGATGGGATGGGTTGTTCTAAGTTTCATGGTGCTTCTTCATTTGATAAAAGTTTTAGAAATTGTTCATTGGATCTTCACTTTATAGTGCTTCCCAATTTTAAATAAGAAAAGAAAGCATGGATAGATAAATCGATCAATAGATGCCATCCTTTTTTATTTTAACAAATGTCCTAGGGGACTTAGTTGCAGAGCAGTTTGCTTAGTTAACTCAAATATTTTTGTCCTCAAAATTCATCAGTATAATGTTAAATACAGTAGCATGTAAATCAATGCTTCCAAGATGGTTTAAGTGCCATTTTATAGAGCAAAAGCTGTAGAACAAATTGGAACCTTATTGCACTGTGTTGTAACATGCTGATAATTATCATTCTAATGTGTATGCATGTTTTCACATTTTGCAGTGCTCTATTTGCTCTGCAAGCTGGTTTCAGAATATCATAGAAAACTCTGGCTATCTCATATTTAGTGGGGAAAAAAAAGTTAAAAAAAAACCCTACATTTATTTTTATTCTGTATCCATTCTTTATTTATAATTATTTTGGTCTGATTCTTTATTATTTTATTTGTTGCCTTCGTCATCACAGTCCATGAGGTCACACAGTCCTGGCATGCTGCAGTCCATGGGGTTGCAAATAAGCAGACATGACTGAGTGACGGAACTGAACTTGTCATCACATATAATTTAAATGTAATAACCAGTAATGCTGAAGAAGCTGAAGTTGAATGGTTCTATAAAGACCTACAAGACCTTTTAGAACCAACACCCAAAAAAGATGTCCTTTTCATTATAGGGGACTTGAATGCAAAAGTAGGAGTCAAGAAACACCTGGAGTACCAGGCAAATTTGGCCTTGGAGTACAGAATGAAGCAGGGCAAAGGCTAAGAGTTTTGCCAAGAGAACGCACTGGTCATAGAAAACACCCTCTTCCAACAACACAAGAGATGATGCTACACATGGACATCACCAGATGGTCAATACTGAAATCAGATTGATTATATTCTTTGCAGCCAAAGGTGGAGAAGCTCCATATAGTCAGCAAAAAGCAAGACTGGGAGTTGACTGTGTTTCAGATCATGAACTCCTTATTGCCAAATTCAGACTTACATTTAAGAAAGTAGGGACAACCACTAGACCATTCAGGTATAACGTAAATCAAATTCCTATGACTACACAGTGAAAGTATGAAATAGATTTAAGGGACTAGATCTGATAGAGTGCCTGATGAACTATGGACAGAGGTTCGTGACATTGTACAGGAGACAGGGATCAAGACCATCCCCATGGAAAAGAAAGGCAAAAAAGCAAAATGGCTGTTTGAGGAAGCCTTACAAATAGCTGTGAAAAGAAGAGAAGTGAAAAGCAAAGGAGGAAAGAAAAGATATATGCATCTGAATGCAGAGCCCCAAAGAATAGCAAGGAGAAATAAAAAAGCCTTCCTCAGCGATCAATGCAAAGAAATAGAGGAAAACAATAGAATGGGAAAGACTAGAGATCTCTTCAAGAAAATTAGAGCTACCAAGGGAACATTTCATGCAAAGATGGGCTTGATAAAGGACAGAAACTGTATGGACCTAACCGAAGCAGAAGATATTAAGAAGATGTGGCAAGAATACAGAGAAGAACTGTACAAAAAAGATCTTCATGACCCAGATAATCACAATGGTGTGATCACTCACCTAGAGCCAAACATCCTAGAATGTGAAATCAAGCAGGCCTTAGAAAGCATCACTATGAACAAAGTGATCATTAGTGGAGGTGATGAAATTCCAGTTGAGCTATTTCAAATCCTGAAAGATGATGCTGTGAAAGTGCTTCACTCAATATGCCAGCAAATCTGGAAAACTCAGCAGTGGCCACAGGACTGGAAAAGGTCAGTTTTCATTCCAATCCCAAAGAAAGGCAATGCCAAAGAATGCTCAAACTACTGCACAATTGCACTCATCTCACACGCTAGTAAAGTAATGCTCAAAATTCTCCAAGCCAGGCTTCAGCAATACGTGAACCGTGAACTCCCTGATGTTCAAGCTGGTTTTAGAAAAGGCAGAGGAACTAGAGATCAAATTGCCAACATCCGCTGGATCATGGAAAAAGCAAGAGAGTTCCAGAAAAATATCTATTTCTGCTTTATTGATTATGCCAAAGCCTTTGACTGTGTGGATCACAATAAACTGTGGAAAATTCTGAAAGAGATGGGAATACCAGACCACCTGACCTGCCTCTTGAGAAACCTGTATGCAGGTCAGGAAGCAACAGTTAGAACTGGACATGGAACAACAGACTGGTTCCAAATAGGAAAAGGAGTATGTCAAGGCTGTATATTGTCACCCTGCTTATTTAACTTCTATGGAGAGTACATCATGAGAAATGATGGGCTGGAAGAAGCACAAGCTGGAATCAAGATTGCTGGGAGAAATATCAATAACCTCAGATATGCAGATGACACCACCCTTCTGGAAGAAAGTGAAGAGGAACTAAAAAGCCTCTTGATGAAAGTGAAAGAGGAGAGTAAAAATGTTGGTTTAAAGCTCAACATTCAGAAACTAAGATCATGACATCTAGTCCCATCACTTCATGGGAAATAGATAGGGAAACAGTGGAAACAGTGTCAGACTTTTATTTTTTGGGGCTCCAAAGTCACTGCAGATGGTGATTGAAGCCATGAAATTAAAAGACACTTAATCCTTGGAAGGAAAGTTATGACCAAGCTAGATAGCATATTCAAAAGCAGAGACATTACTTTGCCAACAAAGGTCCGTCTAGTCAAGGCTATGTTTTTTCCAGTGGTCATGTATGGATGTGAGTGTTAGACTGTGAAGAAAGCTGAGTGCTGAAGAATTGATGCTTTTGAACTGTGGTTTTGGAGAAGACTCTGAGAGTCCCTTGGAGATCCAACCACTCCATTCTAAAGGAGATCAGTCCTGGGTATACTTTGAAAGGAATGATGCTAAAGCTGAAACTCCAATACTTTGGGCCACCTCGTGCGTAGAGTTAACTCATTGGAAAAGACGCTGATGCTGGGAGAGATTGGGGGCAGGAGGAGAAAAGGACGACAGAGGATGAGATGGCTGGATGGCATCACCAACTTGATGGACATGAGTTTGAGTGAACTCTGGAAGTTGGTGATGGACAGGGAGACCTGACTTGCTGCGATTATGGGGTCGCAAAGAGTCGGACATGACTGAGCAACTGAACTGAACTGAACTGAATAAATTAAAAGAGACATCAAATAAACAAGTATATGCAAATCCACTCTTTCATCAAATCAAATGTAGATTTTGAAATGTAGTTTTCAAATTCAGATAAAGATTAAAATAAATTCATTTAGTTAGGGCTTTAAAACAACCATTTGTTTACTGTGTAAAGATATTTTATATTTAAAATATAAGTTCATGTAAATAATTTATATAAACTTATATAATGTTTATACTAATTGGAAACTGAATTCTTTTCACATCTTTATCCCCAGTGCTCGTTATTTATGTATACTTTTGAAATGTAATTTCCTCCATCCAGGTAAGCAGGCTTATTTTATAATTTGCTAAGATGTACCAGTCCTTTCAGAGACTAGACTGGATCAAATCTGTCACCTTCTGTTTGTTCACATTGTTGCTCAGTGTCTCTTCTGGAAACTAATTCTTATAGCCCTCTGGTGGTTTAGTTGCTAAGTGTGTCTGACTCTTGCAACCCATGGACTGTAGCCTTACAGGCTCCTCTGTCAGTGAGATTCTCCAGGTAAGAATATTGGAGTGGGTTGCCATTTACTTTTCCAGGGGAACTTCCTGACCCAGGAATCGAACCCTGGTCTCTTGCATTGCAGGCAGATTCTTTAATAACTGAGCTATTAGGGATCACTAGTTGAACTTTTTTTTTTTTTTTTTTGCATTACAGTTATAATATTCATTGTTTCTCTGTGACTTTTTATTCTTAAAAAAATAGCAAAAAACAAATATAGCATAAAAACAAATAGGCAAAATTATGAATAAAGCTTCTGTAACCAAGTTCAATATAATTTGCTTTTGACAAGTGTGTAAAGTTTATGATTTCATATTTATCATTTGTACCATTTATGCTAAAATATAGTCACAAGTGTTTGTGATGAAAACCATTATCCCATTCCAGTTTTAATGTATACTCCATGAAAATTAAATTATGGTTTAAAGAGTTCAGTTTTTGAAAATTTCTAGGTGGAGTTGAATTTTATTTTTCAAATACACTTGAGTTATAATTTATTTAAAATGCGGTTATTAGTATAAAGTTTGATTTGTTTTAACAGAAGCATACTCCCAAATAGCCTTCAATCTCATCAAGAGGTAAAATATTTCCATTATCTGCCAAACTACCCTTTGAGTTCCTTTGCAGTCAGACAGCTTCAGGCAATAATCTGTTCTCTGTCATTATTTGTTAGTTTGTTTGAGCATTTCAGGTTTATTCTGACTATTACACATATCAACAGTTTGTTTATTTTATTATTTTTAGTAGTATTCTACTGCAAGGAGGTATCATTATATGAATATTCACTCTTCCTGAGTGCTTAGGTAGATCCCTGGGTCAGGAAGATCCCCAGGAGGAGGAAATGGCAACCCACTCCAGTATTCTTGCCTGAGAAATCCCATGGACAGAGGAACCTAGTGCGCTACAGTCCATGGGGGCACGGAGAGTTGGACATGACTAAGCAACTGAGCACACACTTAAATAAAGCTTCCATGAACATTCATACAGAAGCGTTTCTGTCAGTACATGATTTCATTTCTGTTGGCTAAATGGTAAGACATGATATTGCTGGGTCATACATTAAGTGGGCACTTAACTTTATAAAATACTAGCAGATGTTCTTTATGTGGAACACTAGCAAACTTTTCTAAGGTGATTTAGTTGACCCATCCACAATCTTGCCAAAACTTACTATTGTCCATCACTTAAATTTAGCCATTTTAGTGGGTTTGTATTTGGTTGAAGTTTTAATTTGCATTTCTCCAGTGACTAATTGTACTGAGCATAGCTTCACTTGCTTATTGGCTAGTTGTATGTTTTCTCTTGTGGAGTGTTATTTCAAACATTTTGCCCATTTGTTTTTTTTTTTTTTTTTTTTGTAATTGAGACTGAGTTTATAGAAGGTCTTAATATATTAAGGATATTAGTCCATTGTTGATATATGTATTTGAATATTTTATCTAATCTGATGATTGCCTTTTCATTTTTATAAAAGTCTCATTGAAAAACAGAATTGCTAAATATTTAAATTTGACTCATCAGTTTTGTCTTTTTTTTTTAAATTTGCCTTTTTATCTTGTCTAAGAAATGTGAAATCTAAGAAATCTAAAGCCATGAAAATTCTTCCCATGTTATTTTTCAATATCTTTTTTTTTTCAGTATCTTTTATAGAGTTATTTTAACATGTAGATATGTGAGCAATTTTAAGATGTTTTGTGTTTGTTAAAACTTAAGATTCTGTTTTCTTTTTCCCTACCAATAGCTAACTGTTTCAGCCTATCTGATACAAAGACTGTTCTTTCCCCTCCTTGAAGCACCTTGGTGTTAAAAAGGAACTAAGCTTGCATGGGTCTGTTTCTGAACTCCCTATTCTGTTTCACTGATTTGTATGTATCTGTATGCCAATGATACAATATCTTGATTATTGCCTTTATAGTAAGTTTGGAAATCAGACAAATATTTTCCTACGTTGTTCCTTTTTGCAACATCATTGTAACCTTCTAGGTACTTTGTATTTCCATATACATTTTAAAATCAGCTTGTTAATTTTTACAAGAAAATAAAACTGGTAGGACTTTTATTGAGATTGCATTAAATTTATAGATCAATTTGAGGATAGTACCATAAATGTGTTGACATCTTAATTTTGAATTTTTCATTTCTTAAACATGGAATTGCTTTTAATACATTTAGGGCTTCTTTATTCTGTCAGCAATGTTGTATTATTTTCAGTGTACATATCTTGCATATATTTCATTAACTAAGTTTCTACATACATTTAAAAAATATTTCTGATGATATTGAAATTGGTATTTATTTTTATAAAATTATTTTCCAATATTTGTTGCTGTTTTATAGACCTATAGCTAAATCCATTCATTAGCTCTAGCAGCTCTCCGACTTTCCATATAGTGCTGCCTTTTCTCAAATCATTGTCTTTTTTAGGAATTTCAGTACAGTGTTGTCTAGAAGTGGTCAAAATGAATATCTTGTCTTGTTTCTGATCTTAAAAAAGTGTTTTATCTTTCACCATTAGGTATAATTTTAGCTGAATTTTATTTTCTTATTTGCTCTTCATCAGCTTGAGAAAATTTCTCATGAGTAGGTGTTGACTTTGGATGAGATGCTTGTTCTGCATGTTGCTATAATCATATGATTTTTCTCTTTTATTCTGTTAACACAAAAGATTATATTGATTACTTTTTTGAATATTATAACCTTTGCTTTCTGTTCATCTGAATATTAAACCTTGCACTCTGTCCATTCTGATCAGGACACAGATGTCTCCTAGGTATTGATGAGTTGTAGAAATGGTTCCTTTTATAACTACTTGCTCTTTTCCTAGTTTGTAGAGTATCAACCAATCAACCAACCCACAGTAATTTAGCATCTGAAGACTTAGGTGTTCCCTGTGCAGAGTTCTTCATTGATGTGGCTTCCTCCTGTGCAGTGCACTACCTACAAATTCCAGCTTCCTTAGTCTCTCCTAGTGCTGATCTGTGTCCTCAGATCAGTAAGAGCCCCACACTCAGCTTGGGCTCTCTTTCTCTGAAAGAAGGGAAACCCTTCTCTCAGGGTAATAAGGTCTTGTGACTCCTGTTGGCCAGTGTATACATAGCTTGTTCATTTACTTTATCCATTTTTTAGTAAGGTAGTATTCGAACACAAATTCAGTACTAATTATGTCCAGAAGTATTTTAATATTGAAAAAAAAATTTGACACTGAAAAAAACTGTTTAAACGAAAATTAGACTTCCTCTATTCTGATTTTTCAGAACATGTAGGTACACCATTTACTTATACCTAGCTGATTTCAAAAAAGCTTAGATTTTTATTTTGAAGTTTGTTCCAACTCTGGGTTGGATAAAACATGACAAAAATATACCATCTCAATGGCTAGATATCTCCCAACCTCCCCCACAAAAAGCTACTTAGAGTTTTAACTGTACTTTCACTTCAGTTCAGTTCAGTCCCTCAGTCGTGTCCAACTCTTTGCGACACCATGAATCACAGCAGCCAGGCCTCCCTGTCCACCACCAACTCCCAGAGTTCACTCAGACTCGCGTCCATTGAGTCAGTGATGCCATCCAGCCATCTCGTCCTCTGTCATCCCCTTCTCCTCCTGCCCCCAATCCCTCCCAGCATCAGAGTCTTTTCCAATGAGTCAACTCTTCTCATGAGGTGGCCAAAGTACTGGAGTTTCAGCTTCAGCATCATTCCTTCCAAAGAAATCCCAGGGCTGATCTCCTTCAGAATGGACTGATTGGCTCTCCTTGCAGTCCAAGGGATTCTCAAGAGTTTTCTCCAGCACCACAGTTCAAAAGCATCAGTTCTTCAGCGCTCAGCCTTCTTCACAGTCCAACTCTCACATCCATACATGACTACTGGAAAAACCATAGCCTTGACTAGATGGACCTTAGTCGGCAAAGTAATGTCTCTGCTTTTGAATATGCTATCTAGGTTGCACATAACTTTTCTTCCAAGGAGTAAGCGTCTTTTAATTTCATGGCTGCAATCACCATCTGCAGTGATTTTGGAGCCCCCCCCCCCAAAAAAAATAAAGTCTGACACTGTTTCCACTGTTTCCCCATCTATTTCACATGGGGTGATGGGACCGGATGCCATGATCTTCGTTTTCTGAATGTTGAGCTTTAAGCCAACTTTTTCACTCTCCTCTTTCTGGAAAGTGCATTGGCCTATTTTCTTCATAAGCTTTAGTTCTTTTTTGCTTTCTGTCATGGAGTGGTGTCATCTACATATCTGAGGTTGTTGAGGTTGTTGATATTTCTCCCAGCAATCTTGATTCCAGCTTGTGGTTCATCCAGCCTGGCATTTCACGTGGTGTATTCTGCATATAAGTTAAATAAGCACACTGACAATATCCAGCCTTGATGTACTCCTTTTCCTATTTGGAACCAGTCTATTGTTCCATGTCCAGTTCTAACTGTTGCTTCCTGACCTGCATAGAGATTCCTCAGGAGGCAGGTGAGGTGGTCTGATATTCGCATCTCTTGAAGACTTTTCCAGTTTCTTGTGATCCACACAGTCAAAGGCTTTGGCATAGTCAATAATGCAGAAATAGATGTTTTTCTGGAACTCTCTTGCTTTTTTGGTGATCCAGTGGATGTTGGCAATTTGATCTCTGGTTTCTCTGTCTTTTCCAAAACCATCTTGAACATCTGGAAATTCATGGTTTAGGTACTGTTGAAGCCTGGCTTGGGGAATTTTGAGCATTACTTTTCTAGTGTGTGAGATGAGTGCATTGTGTAGTAGTTTGAACATTCTTTGGCATTGCCTTTCTTTGGGATTGGAATGAAAACTGACCTTTTCCAGTCCTGTGGCCACTGCTGAGTTTTCCAAATTTACTGAGATATTGAGTGCACCAGTTTCACAGCATCACTTTTAGGATTTGAAGTAGCTCTACTGTAATTCCATCAATCCCACTAGCTTTGTTCGTAGTGATGCTTCCTAAGGCCCACTTGACTTCACATTCCAGGATATCTGGCTCTTGGTGAGTGATCACACCATCATGGTTATCGGGGTCATTAAGATCTTTTTGTACAGTCCTTCTATGTATTCTTGCCACCTCTTATTATCTTCTGCTTCTGCTAGGTCCCTACTATTTCTATCCTTTATTGATCCCATCTTTGCATGAAATGTTCCCTTGGTATCTCTAATTTTCTTGAAGAGATCTCTAGTCATTGTCATTCTATTGTTTTCCTCTATTTCTTTGCATTGATTGCTGAGGAAGGCTTTTTTAAATCTCTCCTTGCTATTCTTTGGAACTCTGCATTCAAATGGGTATATCTTTCCTTTTCTCCTTTGCCTTTAGCTTCTCTTCTTTTCTAAAGTATTTGTAAGGGCTCCTCAGACAACCATCTTGCCTTTTTGCATTTTTTTTTCTTGGAGATGGTCTTGATCCCTGCCTCCTGTACCATGTCATGAGCCTCCATCCATAGATCTTCAGGCACTCTATCTATCAAATCTAATCCCTTGAATCTATTTGTCACTTCCACTGTATAATCATAAGGAATTTGATTTAGGTCATACCTGAATGGTCTAATAGGTTTCCCACAGTCAGTCTCTCCCATCAGGAAGCTTCCATAAGCCTCTTATCCTTATCCATCAGAGGGCCGACAGAATGAAAACAATAGTCACAGAAAACTAATCAAACTGATCATATGGACCACAGCCTTTTTTATTTAAGGTTCAATTTTGTGTTCATCTGTGATGATGAGCGAATCTTTCTCACTGAACAAAACTTATATTGGGTTGGCCAGAAATTTCTTTCCAGTTTTTCTGCAAGATATTACCTGAGTGAACTTTCTGGCCAAGGCCATATATTTTTAAGTTTAAAATTGTTGTTGATTCTAAAAATATTTTTATACACATCTTTTGTTCACATGTACATTTTTACAGTGTGTTTATTCAGGAATGGAACTGTTAGTCACAGGATATGGCTATTTCTACTTTAAAAGATAATTCTGAACCATTTTCTGTGATAGTAATTTATTTTTTTCAAAATGCAATTTGTTTTCACCTTTCAGTTTGTCTTCATCAAAACCATGAGTGTAAAGAAATACATTCCAGTGCCTTATCTGCTAACCTAGTATGTGCTCCTATTTCTCTATTTTAAAAATTTTTGTTGTAGTATAGTTGCTTTACGAAGTTGTGTTGGTTTCTGCTGTGGAACAAAGTGATTCAGTTATGTGTATACATATATCCCTTTTTTTTTTTTTTTGTATTTCCTTCCCGTGAGATCACCACAGGGCACTGAGTAGTGTCCCCTGTGCTATACAGAGGTTTTTATTAGCGCTGTACATAGTAGTGCATATGTGTCAATCTCAGTCTCCACATTCATCCCCCCTTGGTATTCATAAGTTTGTTCTCTACATCTGTGTTTCTATTTCTGCTTTGCAAATAAGATCATCTGTACCATTTTTCCAGATTTCACATATAAGTAATATTATATCACATTTGTTTTTTTTTTCTTTTTGACTTACTTAACTCTGTGAAAGTCCATGGAGAAGGCATAGGTCATTTCTCTTGATTCTTGATCCTTTCTTTTAGTTAAATCATAATTTATTATGGTTTTCAATCCTGCACATTTACTTTGAATATTGATGTCCTCTTAATTACCTTTCATTTCAAGCTGCCCAGTAATCTGTAATATTCATTCTTCATTTACACTGGTGCAAGGGTTGAGTAAGTAATTTTCTATATAGAATGACTTTAGGGATATAAGAAACATTCTGATATTCCTTAGATACTTCTATTCCAATGAGTAAAGTCAAGAATTATGTACTTATACTTAATATCTATTAACAATATTTTGATTAATGTTAGAATAAAAGCCCACAGATGAATGAAATGCATACTTAGCTTTAAGGGGACAGAGTTGCAAATGCATATCCTGGGAGGTATAAGTAGTAAAAAATGTGTGCCCATTGAAGGGAAACTGACCACAGCTTAAGGATGAGTTTTGAGAGGTGAATGTAGACTTGGCTTATTTTTATGCTTAATATTTGTCAATTTCTAGAACTTTTTAAAGAATATTCTCTTTCTATCTGCTACTCCATCCCACAGATCCCAGATGATTCAGGAGCTTCAAACTTTAATATAATTCTCTCATGGTAAAACCATCATGCTCAGGATTTCCCTTCCTTGTACCATACTCTGAAGAGGACTTTGACAGAGAGCCAGAGCAGTGGTCTGACATACTGTCAAAAACTTTGATGAGTTTCGGTTTCACCCTGCTGCTGCTGCTAAGTCGCTTCAGTTGTGTCTGACTCTGTGCGACCCCATAGACGGCAGCGCACCAGGCTCCCCCATCCCTGGGATTCTCTAGGCAAGAACACTGGAGTGGGTTGCCATTTCCTTCCCCAATGCATGAAAGTGAAAAGTGAAAGTGAAGTCGCTCAGTCGTTTCCGACTCTTCGTGACCCCGTGGACTGCAACCTACCAGGCTCCTCCATCCATGGGGTTTTCCAGGCAAGAGTACTGGATTGGGGTGCCATCGCCTTCTCGGGCTTCACCTTACATGCAAGCTAATCAGTTAACCTGCCATAGTTTCATGGTTGCCAGTAGAAGATGCTAGACTCCTAGGTCAGAGGCAAAACAGATTATTACAATATAAGCAGATATAATGAATTTTATGTTCATGCGAGTTCCTTTTATCGCATAAATTTAATGGGTATGAAGCAGAGGTAGGCAGGGCAGATGCTACACGTGCAGTTAGTTTGTGTTACACGTGAAGACTCATGAGCCTAGCAAAGCCCAGCCTTTTACATGGAGCTTGTGAGAACAATTGCCTAATCTTTGCCAAGAAGGGAGATGCTATCTCACTGTTCTAAGGCTATTTGTTATGTAAATGTACTTAAGAAGGATTAGGACAAAAGTAGTCAATATCGATGCTGTCAATGTGTGCAGAAATACAGTCATGGGCAATTGACTCACAACACTTGACTCATTTGTTCCACTTCTATTAGGGATCACTGTTCTGTGCTGCTTCTTACTCTAAATCTGAAAACAGGTATTTCATAAATTATAATTGACCCACTTTTATAGTTGTTTACGCAGAGATTACTAGTCAGGTATAGTCACATCAAAGAGGAAATCACAGTTAATATTGTTTTAAGGATCAGTCAGTTCAGTTCAGTTCAATCACTCAGTCGTGTCTGACTCTTTGCAACCCCATGAATCGCAGCACGCCAGGCCTCCCTGTCTATCACCAACTCCCAGAGTTCACTCAAACTCATGTCCATTGAGTTAGCGATGCCATCCAGCCATTTCACCCTCTGTTGTCCCCTTCTCCTCCTGTCCCCAGTCCCTCCCAGCATCAGAGTCTTTTCCAATGAGTCAACTCTTTGCATCAGGTGGCCAAAGTATTGGAGTTTCAGCTTCAGCATCAGTCCTTCCAAAGAACATCCAGGACTGATCTCCTTTAGAATGGACTGGTTGGATTTCCTTTTTAAGGATAACCATTTCAAATAAGGTAAAATGTAGTTCAGATAATGATAAATCTTTTGAAAAATATGACATCTTACAGGATGTTCCCAGATAGAGTCTTTCTGCATGAAATAAAATTTTAAATTTATTTCAATTTCTTGTTTTATATGTGTATGTGGGGCTTCCCTGGTAGCTTAGTTGGTAAAGAATCTGCCTGCAATGCAGGAGACTCCAGTTCAATTCCTGGGTCAAGAAGATCCCTGAAGAAGGGATAGGCTACCCACTCCAGTATTAATAGGCTTCCCTGGTGACTCAGATGGTAGAGAATCTGCCTGCAATGTGGGAGACCTGGGTTTAATCCTTGGGTTAGGAAAATCCCCTGGAGGAGAGCATGATAACCCACTCCGGTATACTTGCCTATAGAATCCCCATGTACAGAGAAGCCTGGTGGGCTATAGTCTATGGGGTTGCAAAGAGTCAGACACTCCCAAGGGACTAACCACACAGTATGTGTATGTATACGCACATATATTATGCTTTATGAGATATTTGCTAATTATGATTAGAGATAGTAAATCTATTATAGGATACTGAAATTCTAATTTTTAAAAAATTATTTTCTTTCAAAGAATATGCTTTATATCTGGAATATTCTTTTCTGCTTTTTTCCTACCTAGGTCTTACCTATTTGTTCTTAAATATCAAAATTAAATGTTAGTTTGTTTATATATAGAACATATAACTTTGAGTTATTAGTCTAAGCCAGAATCTAAATATTAGGTGAATATCATGGAAACTAGCATTTGAGAATCATCCATCTTTATGATGAAAATACTCTCTTGGATTCTAATGAGCAACATTGCATATTAGAGGCAACACAGACAATGGTTTGAAGAGGAGATTAAAGGTAGTGAGATAAATTTGAAGGAAGAGTAGATGAAGCCACAGCAGCAGTGGGAATTAGTGTAGCAATGTATAGTTGGAGGTCAATGACAGTGTGAATGGATGCTTAAGAAAGGAGAATCTTCTGGCCACAGGGATTGCGTAGACTTGAGCCATAAATGAGAGAAAGAACTGCAGGGTAGCTATTTATGAGGTTTTACTTAGTTCCCCAGCAAAATACTATTTTGTGCAGCCATAACCTTTTCCTAACATCTGTTACAAAATATTATTTTAATTCATATATTTTACATTTTCCTTTTCCCATTCAATTTTAAAATGATGCTAATCCAGGGTACCTACTGATTCAACCTCCACACATCACTGAGTGGGAATAAACAGGCCAGAGACAACTTAGGAACTCCCTAATTTCCTCTTCATTCTCCATGGTAATCATACCAGCTGAAGAAACTTGATATGGGCAGGCATCACAGAGCGACTCACAAATACAATGAAGCTATCAGCTTTCATACTGTTGCCTTCATTTATAGCTTCCTAAAACCCAACTCTGTATCCTTTCCTCTTTTTTCCTTTTGTTCCTCTAGCTTCACTTCTCACCATCTCTGCTATTTACATCCACAGGATGACAGACTCAATTAAATTGCTTTAATCCTGCTCTCAATAAAACATAAATCCTTTTTGCATTTATGGCGCTGGAGGTAGAGATTCTGAATAAATGCTGCCTACTTGAAATCTCTAGAAGATAATACAGTGTCTATGAGATCAGGAGGAACAGGCTGACAGGCAAGCTCTTATAATGGTGAACATTACATCGCTTATATTCTCCTTAAACACCCACTATATTTCCAATACTCTCCTGTCCTCAAACAATTAGAAAACAATAAAACGTTCCTCCCTTGGTATCTCCTAGAGTATTATTTACAAGACCCTTGCTGCTGCTACTGCTAAGTCGCTTCAGTCGTGTCCGACTCTGTGCGACCCCATAGACGGCAGCCCACCAGGCTCCCCCGTCCCTGGGATTCTCCAGGCAAGAACACTGGGGTGGGTTGCCATTTCCTTCTCCAATGCATGAAAGTGAAAAGTGAAAGTGAAGTCACTCAATCGTGTCCGACTCATAGCGACCTCATGGACTGCAGCCTACCAGGCTCCTCCGTCCATGGGATTTTCCAGGCAAGAATACTGGAGTGGGTCCAGAGATGCCAAAGTCCCTTGCACAAAGTGGCCCAGTACACTGAATACAATGTATCTTCCCTAGCTCTGGGTTTCACATCTGCAGGTTCAACCAAACACAGAAATTTGGTTGAAGTGACTCTAAAACTCACAGAGATAGAGGACCAACTGTATTTATAGTTACTATGAAGATTTTGTCAAGTAACCAGTTGTTTTGTAAACCTTGCATATAAAGACCAAACAAGCACCTGAAGTTAGTGATTTTCAAACTACTCTGAGTAAAATAGGAAAGCACAAAGTGAAAATAATTCAAAATAGGTAAACAAAGATTTCCCTGGTAAAGAATCTATCTGCAATGCAGGAGACATGGGTTGATCCCTAGGTCTGGAAGATCCCCTGGAGAAGGAAAGGACAACCCACTCTGGTATTATGCCTGGAAAAATCCCACGGACTGAGGAGCCTGATGGGCTATAGTCCATGAAATCACAGTCAGATGCGACTTAGCAAATCAACAACAAACACAGAATAATACTTGAAACAGTACTAAAACCAGTGCTAATTATTATAGCCCTGCTAATGTAGGCTGTCCAATTTCACTGTAAAACGGACTGTCCAGGCAGCTTTAGGAGAATCATTTCCTGAATGCCTAGAGGAAAGGCTGGATGTACATGTGCTCCATTTTCCTACTCCCTCCAGAATGTGTCTTCAAGAAAGGCAGCAGCACTGGGGCAGAGAGGTTTTCCTGAAATCTGTAAGTAGGCTACTTGGCTGGAGGGCTCAGGCACCAATTTTTCAGGAGTCAAAATTTCTCTATGCTTAGTGGGAAATTAAGAAACAAACAACTCCTTCCAAAAACTATTAGGTCTTTTCCTGGTTGTAAAGGTAATACTATTAAAAATTGCATTAGAATTTTATGCACAAATGCTATGTCTTACCTTAGAACTAAAATATTAATTTTCTCAGAAAATAATAGTACCAAGAGAAAAATGAATGTCTGAGGATGACTAACACGTAACAGAAAGAAAAGAAATGAAAAAAAGCAGTAGTAAACTTTTAAAAGACTAAAAGTTAGTCAGTAGCTGTGTGGCATGGATAACTCATTTTACTTTTCTAAATCTGTCTTCTCAGTGCTTCAGTGGAGGGTTTATCTGGATGATGTCTTTGCTTTCTCCTAGAGCACTAAAATTCTTGGACACCACATGACTAGATCATTTTCAGCTGGAAAATAAATTCAGATCAAGGCACAATTTTAGCTACAACATCATTTTAACTTAAAATGTTGACAATCTTTCATGAGTTGACTTAATTGACGGTCTCATTCTGAGTTATTTTCCATAAGTAAAATATGAAAGAAAGGAATGGAATAATTTAATGTGAAATGTATGATATTAAGCTTAACCTATATTTTTTGTTTCCAGCAAAAGCCCCTTTACTATCATCTACTCTCTTACTCTCTTCTATTGCTTCTCTAGTTCATACTCTTAAGAGAAACTATGCCACAGAACCACATTGCTTTATAAACAACGTTCACACAGCTTTCAAAATATATTGCTTTGACTCAAAACTTGCTTTATACGTATACTGCTTTGTTTTATAATGAATTGTCAAATTTAAGGACTCCTTAGAGAAATGTACATAAATGCTATCGGAGAAGTATTATTTAATCATTATGAACATATAATATCATTCTTTTTATGTTTACTTAGATAGCAAATATTTCAAGCAGTTGTCACTTTTAACTTGAGTAAGCATGCAGTCCTGGAATATAAGCAGTGGAAATTTTCTTGTATAGCTGAAACAGCTATTGAAAATATACATGGATCACAAAAACAGATAAAGTAATTTTCTTTGCTTTATTGATTAACAAATAAATTTGCTGTTATTTTGATTTATCTATAATTCTTTATAAACTTAAATTTGACAACATTTATTCTCTAATAAGGAACACTGTTTTAAAAACATCAATAATTATATATCCTAAAATATATATATTACCATTAGATAAGAGCATAAAGGGGCTTCCCCTTGTGTCTCAGCTGGTAAAGAATCCACTTGCTATGTGGGAGACATGGGTTTGATCCCTGGGTTGGGAAGATCCTCTGGAGAAGGGAGCAGCTACCCACTACAGTATTCTGGCCTGGAGAATTCCATGGACTATATAGTCCATGGGTTTGCAAACAGTCAGATAGGACTGAGCAGCTTTCACTTCACAAGAGCAAAAAGCTCTGAAAGGAAAAAAAAAAAAAGATGCAGAGATGCAGAAACAGGTGGCTAAGCTTAGAGTCAGATACATGTAGAGAAAGGAACAAGATGGGAACCTATAGTGCATGAAGTCCAGGGAAGAAGAAAACTCTAAAAAAAGGACAACTTTTTAAAAAAGCCAATATGAAAAGGGATGGAATTTGGTTACTAGATGTCCTAGATAGCCTGGCTGTTGTGGTAAAGCTTTCCATATAGCACAGCATGGCACAATGACTCTAAAAATGCTAAACTTTGAAAAATTATTTTACCAGATATGGCTCTGGGCAGACAGTATATACTTGCAACCTATTAAGTAGCTAAAATTCCTTAAATAAAAAGTAGAAATGAACCTTCTGCCCCCCCTATGCTAAAAAACAAACAAAAACTGAAAAAAAAAAAAAAACCCAAAGACTCCAAATAAGTCAGTATATTGATTAAAGAGGTTAGTCTTTTAGTAATTGTTAAGGATCTAGTTTTGAAAAATGGAAAATTGGGAACAAAAGATAGATTACAGGTACAATATTTGGATATTTATGGAAAAAGTAGATAGAAATTATCTTTAATAATCAATTGGAGAGGTGTTATTTCTTTTGCTGCTAATAGTGTTAATTTGTACAAAGAAGTGCTTATATGCTATACCTCCAGAGTAAAAATCCTCTCCCCAAAATCCCAGTTGCTTAACCCAACAAAGATTTATTTCTTGGTCTCATAACATGTATCTCTTGGGTCAGCGGGGCCTTTGCTATACTTAGTGACTCAGATATACAGGCAGGGAAGGCTTCATATATTGAACCTGTTCCATCTGAGATATGAGGCCCCTGTGGCTTCTGGGGATTCGTGTTTTAGCAATAAGATGTCACTTTTAACTTGAATAAAGGACACACTATTTTTACACACACTTTATTGGCCAGAGCTAGTTATTTGACGGAGAAGGCAATGGGACCCCACTCCAGTACTCTTGCCTAGAATATCCTATGGACGGAGGAACCAGGTAGGCTGCAGTCCATGGGGTCGCTGAGTCGGACACGACTGAGCGACTTCCCTTTCACTTTTCACTTTCATGCATTGGAGAAGGAAATGACAACCCACTCCAGTGTTCTTGCCTGGAGAATCCCAGGGACGAGGGAGCCTGGTGGGCTGCTGTCTATGGGGTCGCGCAGTCGGACATGACTGAAGCGACTTAGCAGCAGCATCAGCAGCAGCAGTTATTTGATCCTGTAGGCATGCTAAGTCGCTTCAGTCGTCTCTGACTCTTTGCGACTCTATGGACTATATACAGCCTGCAAGGCTCCTCCGTCCCTGGGCTCCTCCAGGGAAGAATACTGGAGTGGGTCATCATGCCCTTCTCCAGGGGATCTTCTCAACCCAGGGACTGAACCTGCATCTCTTCTGCCTCCTGCATTGGCAGACCATTCTTTACCACTAGAGCCACCTAGGAAACCCCAGCGTTGTTTGATCCAACATAAGTGAAAACAAACATAATCTTTCCATGTGCTTAGGAGAGATTAATGAATATAGGCATATCTTAGGGTCTCTAAAATGATGCCCAGGCTGACACTGACTAACTGAGGGATAAAGGAATACTCAATGCCAGCAATGTGCTTGTGGGCCAATAAATCAAAAAGTTAGGAATTCAGTGTGTTTCCAATTGTGATTCTCATTCAACACAGCCACTTTTCAAGTACAGTAAGAAACATTTGAAACACATCATTCTTTAAACATGCAGAAGCTTCATCTTCTCTTCCTATGAGCCTCATTAATTTGAGGAACACTAAATCTCACCAGGTCTTTTTCAGGTTGGAACATGACAATGCAACTGTTCCTATATATGACTAATGCTTTGCTGCTGCTGCTGCTAAGTCGCTTCAGTTGTGTCCAACTCTGTGTGACCCCATAGACGGCAGCCCACCAGGCTCCCCCATCCCTGGGATTCTCCAGGCTTGCATAAAATTTCTGTCTTTCTTGTTTAATCAATTTTCTAATGCCATTTTAGTTAGAAATGAGTTATGATGTTTGGCTTAAACAAAATAAAATCTTCCTATGGTGAATATTTAAGTTAGACATAATTTATTGGAAACAATCACAGTAAAAACAAAATAGATGTTAATTAAACCAGGCTCTTTGAGCAGTGGCTCTCAGATCTTTAAAAAACTGATTTAGAACAACCAAGAAAAATGTTGTTAAAAATTAGTAAGATTTTAAAAATATATAAAGTTTTGATACCACTATCAATATAACACTATAATCTGGATGTTAGACATACATTTCAATGCTAGACTAGTGAAGGAAATCATCTTAATCTTTCATAGGCAAAAAGAAATTTAATAATTAAAATAATCTATTTCTGTTCTTTCATTTCCAGTTCATAAGCATAATTTTGACAATAAAATACTTAAATCTGCATGTTTCCAACTGCATTGCACTTCTTATATATACTACAAAAAACTCTGAAAATAAAGACGTAAATAACCTAATGTTTCTGTGAAACATTGTATTTTCAGATTAAAATTTTAGGTTTGATAAGTTTATAGGGAAATTACTTTAATTCGTTTCAGCTAGTTTTAGGTTCAGGGTAACAGTTCCTTCTTCATGTTAGTATTAACAGTTCACATCGTCATAAAGTCTCTCTCCCTTTATTCTGAGCAAATATTTTTGGTACAAAATGACCTGTGTCTACATTTCCTTCCCCATTTTCCCTGGAGGATCTGAGAAGAAAGAGTGTCACTGCTGTTTCTGGTTGGTTGAATTTTGACTGGAGGCCTTGCTGCCCATATTCTAGTTGGGGGATTTGGAAATCCTCCCAGACATAGGTTCTGAAAGGACCATGGGTGGTAAGTACTGATTCAGATAGGACCATTTTATGTCCAAAACCCACAAGTGTGACATTTACAGATTCCTATTAAAGTTGCCAAAGACTGGCTATCTAGCCATCCAACAGTCCCCAGGCAGCAGCATGAGGACAACTACTACAGCAGCTGGCTTGCCACACTTTTCAGAGATGTGGCATGTATGGCTACAGTAAAGGCAAAGAGATTTACAAGCTCATTACTTCCCCACTACTTATTCTTACTATTTATTGCTTCCTCTCCAAAGAGAATGTCAGCACCACAAGAAGTAAGATTTAGTGGAGTCACTGTTGTACACTTGAATTAGTTTATTAACAGCCAGATCTCTGAAAGTTTTTATGAAATTGTCACTTCTGCACTAGGCCTGTTGTTGTTTAATTGCTAAATTGTGTCCGATTCTTTGTGACCCCATGGAGTATAGCTCCTCTATCCATATTATGATGGTTAATTTTATGGTGTCAGACATTTGATCAAACATTTTCTGGGTGTGTCTGTGATGGTATTTCTTGATGAGATTAATGTTTGTATCAGTAGATTGAATAAGGCAGATTGCCCTCCCTGTTATGAGTGAGTCTCATCCAATCAGTTGAAGAATTGAATAGAGCAAGAAGGCAGAGTAAGAGAGAACTTCTCCTGCCTGGCTGCTCTATATGGAACGTTGGTCTTTTCCAGCTTTGAAACTGAGCTGAAGATGACCCTTCATGGGTTTTGAGCCTGCAAGGTTTCAGACTGGCTGTCCTGGGTCTCCAGTTTGCCCACTTCAGATTTGGGGATTTCTTAGTCTTCATAATTAAATGAACCCATATTTTATAATAAATCCATTCACATATGTATTGGCTGTATTTCTCTGGAGAACCCCTTTATATACACTGTATATAGAGAAAACAAGTATAACGTTAGTGTAAGGACTCTGACAAACAGAGAGAAAATGGCCATTCAAACTGTGCAGACTCACTCAAACCTTTATGATTCTTGACAAGTAGAAATGTAGGCCTGTTAAGAGGATAAACAATTTCATGATAGTCACCAAATCTGATTTTTTACATAAAATGTTCACAGATTTTTTAAAAAATTTGTGCCAAACTTAGATTTGGCATATCGATCATAGGCTTATGATCTGTGTAATTATTTGTTTCAAGTTAATGTCTAATTTTTATATTTAGGTTCTTCCCAATGATTCAAGGAATATGCATTGCATTCTGGAGGATTCCCTTATTGATTACCATCAGTGTCAAGAAGAGCTTGAGAGATAAGCTCTGATGTGATTACTGGCTGCTCTGGCAACATACAAACGTCTGATGTGAGAGAGGGGCAAAGAGATGAAGTGTCAGTAATCAGTCACAGTTTATCACATCTGGAAAATGGAGTTCAGCCCAGCATGAAATCATGAAGAGTATTTCCAGTGTACTGGAGACTTCTTTTTATATTCTGGGAATGGATATTGACATCCTGTATTTATGATCAGGTCATCAGTACTGGTCTCCTTAAGATGCAAGGGTTCTTTCTTACTCAGGGGCCCAAAATTCCTAAATCAGGATTTTGAAAAAATGATTAGAGTGTACAAGTGCTATTTGAAGCAGGTAGGTCATAGAAAAGCAGATAGGTCATAGATAAGTACCCACTCCAGTATTCTTGCCTGGAGAATCCCAGGGACAGAGGAGCCTGGTGGGCTGCCGTCTATGGGGTCGCACAGAGTCGGACACGACTGAAGCGACTTAGCAGTAGCAGCAGCATCATAGATAAGTAAAATTCTCCAAGGAGTTATTTGCATTTAACAAGAAGGGAAGTTTAACTTGTGATACATTCAGACATCATCTGAGATATTACTAAATTAGTCAAAAATAGTCACTAAAAAGGAGCAGAGGAGGTGACTCAAAGGCAGGCAGTTTAATCTATGATCTTTTAAACTAAAACATATGCTGTTTCATTCACATCCATGTGTCTCTCCTTTGACCAGTTGAATTGACCCTGTTGTTAGTTACTGAGAAAGGGGGGCCAGTATAGTGGGTTTCCTCTCATTTCTTCTATTTATCACCCAAAAGCCACTGTTTCTGATCTATATATTGTTGGGCAACTCTGATTGTGGAAATTGTAAACCGTAGTTACAAGTCCAGTGTGTAATTGATTTGATAATTAAAAGAATGCACAACACTTGATAGTAATTAAAACCAGTCCTATTTTAACAAATACTCAAGAAAAGATTTACAAAAAAGTTTATAATAAAGCTGATGTGTATGTAAAATGGGTACAAAGTATGGGTACATAAAAGTTATGCCAAAATTAGGCTTTCACAGCTCTGACAAGGTCAAATATATATGGGTCCTGGGTGTTAACAATGACCACCACTTAGTACTGCCTTAAATATTTCTTAGAGACTTTGCTCTGGAACTTTTCAACAAAAATGTTTTCAACAAAGCTATGTAAATTAGACTTTCCCTCCCCACCCAGAAAATGGAATTTAAGGACAAACTGAAATCTGTCAAACTCTGATGAGCACTGGGTTCATAAAACCATTTAGTTCTGAGACAAAAGTCTACCTAATGGCAATCCCAAACAATGCATGAAAAACCAAAGACTTTAACCTCATAGAAGAAGGAGGATAGTCTGCATAAAAGTGAATGGAGCAGCCTCAGAAAAGAGGAGACCGAGAGACTTCTTGCTGTAGAGATTTCTAAGTCCCATGAAATCTAACTGTGCTTTTAAGAAGTTTGATACTCTTAAACTAAGTCTGCCTTTTCTTAAGTGAGTTTGAGTATATTTATTGCAGTAGTATATCCTGTAACATCACAAAAGATAATTAAAACAGGAAATTGAGAAGATAGTTAAGGAACTAGAGATGCAGTCTTCATGGACTTTATGTAAAAGAATAATAAAACTGGTTTCATAACAATATTCTCACCAAAGCCCCATTCAATAAGACTTCTTCACTCCCACTCAGTTTGTCTCCTCTGAAAAGATTTTGATAACTGAGCACACTGCATTTGATGATACATGTATAATTATTTGAGATAAAATGTTACTTTAAAATCATAAGAAAAGGTTGAATATTCTGTACATTAGTGCTTTGATCCTAAGAAAATTCCATAAGGCTTTACATTTTTTGAGAGAAAAATCATCCTTTGTAATTTGACCTTTAGTATGTTACATTTTATTTAACTTTCTGAGTTAAAACTGGTTTATGGAATAAAGTCATGCTAATACACTTGGTATTTGAGGCCTATGTAAAATGCTCATGGGTCATTTTAAAATTTCCTAATGAAACTTATATATTTGGATATGTTCTATCTGTATGCTATCAATCATTTCATGTACAGTCATGTGATTTAACACAATGTGACTGATGAAATCTCTCAGGAGCAGATGTAACTGACAGAACCTAAATTGATGTTTTATGAAAATGTACTCTGGATATGCCTGAAAAGATGTCTTTGATATAGCATCAGACATTAGCATGCTATCTTTATAACTTATGACTTAAAAGGTTAAAAAGTTCAAATATATCTCTAGAGAAGGCAAGATCTCAAAGTAACAAGAATGATTTAATTTTTTTTTTCTGATGCTCCCATCTAGACTCTTATTAAATTCTTTCTTTCTATGGAGGAAATATTCCTCTATAAAACCAGTCATTTGAATTTACCCAATCCTTATTAGTAATTATTGTTTTTTTCTTTCTACTCCCATTATTTATAAGATATTCTAGATATTTGACACCTCAAACTTGTATAAGTATTTGAATATCCTAATTGATCTTCTGACTCCAGCATATATCCTCTGTTATATATTCCATATAGAAAATATATACATTTAGTGAAACCCTGATCACACCTTCTATCACAAAACCTAGAGAGAGACTTTTGCCAAAAGCTTCCATGAATAAAAATAAAGAAATGCAAATCAAGACCACAATGAGGTACCATTTCACACCAGTCAGAATGGCTGTGATCCAAAAGTCTACAAGCAATAAATGCTGGAGAGGGTGTGGAGAAAAGGGAACCCTCTTACACTGTTGGTGGGAATGCAAACTAGTACAACCACTATGGAGAACAGTGTGGAGATTCCTTAAAAAATTGCAAATAGAACTACCTTATGACCCAGCAATCCCACTGCTGGGCATACACACCGAGGAAACCAGAATTGAAAGAGACACGTGTACCCCAATGTTCATTGCAGCACTGTTTATAATAGCCAGGACATGGAAACAACCTAGATGTCCATCAGCAGATGAATGGATAAGAAAGCTGTGGTACATATACACAATGAAGTATTACTCAGCCATTAAAAAGAATACATTTGAATCAGTTTTAATGAGGTGGATGAAACTAGAGCCAATTATAGAGTGAAGCAAGCCAGAAAGAAAAACACCAATACAGTGTACTAACACATATATATGGAATTTAGAAAGATGGTAATGATAACCCTCTATGCAAGACAGCAAAAGAGACACAGATGTAAAGAACAGACTTTTGGACTCTGTGGGAGAGGGAGAGGGTGGGATGATTTGGGAGAATGACATTGAAGCATGTATACTATCATGTAAGAAACAAATTGCTAGTCCAGGTTCGAAGCATGATACAGGATGCTTGGGACTGGTGCACTGGGATGACCCAGAGAGATAATATGGGGAGGGTGGTGGGAGGGGGATTCAGGGTTGGGAACTCATGTACACCTGTGGTGGATTCATGTCAATGTATGGCAAAATCAATACAGTACTGTAAAGTAAAAAAATAAAATTAAAAAAAATAAAGGAATCAATCTTCTTAAGAAGATATGCATGTACTTTAGGTGATGGCAAAGATGACAGGCAGGGGAGAATATATCTCTGTATATTTTGAAGCTAAATTTAGCCATGATTATATAACAAATAGGCAACTGCTCTTTGAGAAAGGTGGATGTCATCCAACAAAGGAATTTTTTTTCTCTTGAGAATTCTCTATGCGCTTGGATAAGGAATTAATTGTGGTCCTGAATATGAGTGTGAGAACTGAGGAACTGAATTGTTCTATATATTAGATTTGGAAGAAGTCAGAGTTCAAAAAAACCTTAGTAAGCAAGTCATTAGGCTGAGCCTGAGAAACATGGCAGGAGGCTATCATTTGAAGACCAGAAACAAAAAACAGGGATATAAAAATTAACACATGTAAGGAATATTTTATAAAGTCACACATTGTAAAATGGCTCATCTGTTTTCATTGTGTAGTATCATAATGTCTAGCACACTTTTATGACTCTGTCACAAATTATTCACTCATTCTGCTGCTGATAGATATTTGGCTTATTTCTAACTTGAAATTGCTATTCATGAAACTGCTATGAACATTCTTGGACATATATATTTATGGACATTTCTACTCAGTATTTTTGGAAATATATTTGTAATAATACTCTGAAGGTACTTCCTAACACCTATCCAAAGTTATTGTAGCAATTTTTACTCCCACTGACAATATAAGTTTTGTCTGTTTCATGTCCTCATCAGCACTTAGTAATATCAGACTTTTCAGATGGAGCTGTTTTCGTGGCTGCATTTCTCACAGGAGTAATGATGTGAACCATTTCTGTTTGTTTTCTAGCCATATTGAAGCTCACTTTTGCCAAGCACCTGTTCAAATCTTTTATTTGTTTAATGAGGTTAATGCTATTTAAAAAATAATAATTTCATTAGAATTTTAAATATATTTTGGATATGAGATCTTTTTCAGATATATGTACTGCTAATATCTTCTACCAGTATGTAGTTTACATTTATCTTAATTTCCTTAATGGCAATTTTGATGGATAGATTGCTTAATTTTATCGAAGGCTAATTTATCATAATTCTTTTGTTATTGAATTTTGTGTCTTGTTTAAGAAATCTTTGTCTATATCAAAGATGTAAAAGTATTCTAGTGTATAGTCATTTAAAAGTTTTTTGTCTTGTCTCTTAGATTTGATCTATCAGACAGGTCAAGGTGGATTCGTTGTTGTTGTTGTCGCTGATGCAAAGAGTAGTAAATATACAATTTGCCCACCACCAGTTTTGGGAAAGATCACCTTTCCATGTTGAATTACAGTCATAAATCAGGTGATAATATATGTGTGTGAATCTGTCTCTGTGCACAGGATTATGTTTCATGGCTCTATTTTGTCTGAATTTGTATTTTGTAATTAATAACAGTAACTACCCCTTATTGGAAAGATTTGCAGATTTTCCAGGTAGGAAAATAATGTTTATATGCATATAGGAATGATCCAGCAGTCTTAAATATTAATGATTCAGGAGACAGTAAAATTTTTCTGGAGCAAACTATTTGAATAAGCGAGAAATGTGTAGGTAAAGTGATTGGCTTTAGCTATGAGAAGGAAAGCTCAAATAGAGTAAATGGACTGAAAGTAGATATATGTGTGGTGAGAGATTCAGTGAAATAAGCAGCAATGTCATCAGTTTGATGTGATGATGGGAAAGGAAGCAATGATGTTTGATTTAAGAAGATAAATTATGAAAAAATTAACTAAGAAAGTAGAAAATGTGAATGCCTAAATTCAGTATAGTCTAATTGCTAGCACCTTAAGGGCTTGATTGAGGTTTTTGATCATGAACTTAAGATGAAAGCAGTCCACATGTTTTTCTCATTTATGTTCACCTGTATAAATGTATTTTAGATTTAACTAGGATTATGATTTAAGCCAGTGAGTACTATGAAGCTAGAAAGAATTTGAGAGCCTATGTGAGGGATGACTGTGGTGATTTTCATTGTTATGTAAGATAGGTAAAGAGGGAAGTAAGAGTATGGAGCAAGTCATAGACAATGAAACCAGAAAGGATCTAAGGGTTGAAGAAGGTCCAGATTTATTTTGAGGATTGTGTGAGTGGGGCTATTAGAGGAAATGAGCTGGAAAATAGGAGGTAATGATCAGAATATGGTACTTAAATTGAAATAATACACGCTCTGCATCTTTCCTTGTCTCTAATGTTCACTGCAGTGTCCTGCGTATACAGTTAACTTAAACATTGTTGTGTATGAGTGTGTGCCTGTGTATGTGTGTGTCCACAAAAATTAAAGGGCAGAGTTATATAGCTGGGCAAACATGGAGAGCAAGAACAGCTCAAATGTAATCGCATATGATTGCTAAATTGAACTAGTTTAGCAGAAGCAGGATTTATGAACCATATAAGATTATAAGAACATATGCCTCTTGAGAATTTTCAGAAAGTCTGTGGAGGCAATACATTTTTCAGTATTGCTGCAATAAACGTTTAAGGACATTTTTTCTTCCTATCTCAGAAAATCAGTTTTGCTGATATCTGGGGTATATTTGGAATTTCCAAATGATCCATCAAAGCAAGTCAGTGTCTTTGTAACAGTAAAGCCCAGATGAAAAAACATAGATAAAATTAAAATAGTGCTTTACACATAGTAATTATAATATCTGTCAAATGATGTTTTCTAAAAACTCACTGAGAAGGTAGCTTAACTTTATCTGGTACTTTGCATATGTGTATCTTCACTAACTTGAAACATAGGGTCAAGATTGAATAGTATTAGGAAGAGTTGTCTTCCTGAACATTTTTACTCAATTTAAATATTTTTCAAAATTTCATAATTAAATAAGTTTTCATGGTGTTTTAAGTTAATTTTGTTATAAATTATAATTGGATATTATTTATGCAACATTGGAAGACAGAGAAAAATATAGACATATTGGCTACATTAAATATGAGAACTCAATTATATTAGCCACCAAAAATCTAAAATGTAAGAAACAATGAAAAATAAAAGGACAAATAGTACACCAGAAAAGTATTTATAACACATATACCTGGCAAAAGGGAACATTCCTAATATACAGTGTTTCTTCAAATTGATGAGATAAAGGCATACTGTTTTGTAAAAGTGAGTAACTTGATGATTACAGAATGTATTTTGTGTGGAATTTTGAGATTTTGACTTAATTTTTATGAACCACAGGGAGGTTTAGCATTGCTTTATGTCTTTCCTTTGGAAAGAGCTTAATCATGTTCCATTCCCATGGTACTTTTGAGTTGTTTGTACTTTCCTTTTGTTTTTTCTGCTTTGCTTCTTTCTACCATTTTGCAGGGTGTAATTTTGTATAGGTTGATATCATTTTTTAAAATTTTGTATCATGAGAATTTACTCCCAGTGGTAATTCATCTCTTAGCTTTCTTTAGTGTTTTTTTCAATACATCTTTCTTCATATGAATAATACTTTCCATGTCCATTTATTGAAAGTCCTTACTTGCCCAACCTATCTGATATGTCATTAAAATATACATTTATCAGAAACTTTCTTTTCTATTCTGTGATTCAGTTTATCTATCCCTGTGCCTTCTCATACTATATATGTTTTTAAATAAATAAAACAACCCAACTTTATTATAGATCAGAAATTTGACTCTAGTCTCTTTGGGCTGAATTAGGATAGGTTTATAACAGATCTTGACATATATATAAGGCAAGTCCTAACTCCTTATCCTTCACTTGAAAAGTGTACTGATTAGCCAAGAAAAATGGAAATACCTATTAAAGATCTCACATACAACAATATCTATGGAGACAACTATGCATAAGAGCAAAAAACCCGAAATGATCTAAATGCTCTACAATTGAAGAATAAGCTGGGAGATTCAGTCAGTGGACTGTTACAAGCAGTCAAAATGAATGAATGAAAGACAGTGCAAACACAATGGTTAATTTTTTTCTATCACTTCCCCTGGCCATGTCACCCAGTTGTTTTGTCAGACTTTATGCTTGATGTTACTATGAAGGTATTTTATGGGTGTGAGCATTTACAATCAATTTACTTTAAGTGATGCATGTTACTGGAGAAGGCAATGGCACCCCACTCCAGTACTCTTGCCTGGAAAATCCCATTGATGGAAGAGTCTGGTGGGCTGCAGTCCATGGGGTCATTACGAGTCAGACACGACTGAGCGACTTCACTTTCACTTTTCACTTTCATGCATTGGAGGAAGAAATGGCAACCCACTCCAGTATTCTTGCCTGGAGAATCCCAGGAATGGGGGAGCCTCGTGGGCTGCCGTCTATGGGGTTGCACAGAGTCGGACACGACTGAAGCGACTTAAC
Source organism: Capricornis sumatraensis (assembly GCF_032405125.1). NCBI lineage: Eukaryota > Metazoa > Chordata > Mammalia > Artiodactyla > Bovidae > Capricornis > Capricornis sumatraensis. The sequence continues at coordinate 97,054,691 of NC_091072.1, forward strand.
AGCAGCAACAGCAGCAGCAGCAGCAGCAGCAGCAGCAGCAGCAGCAGCATTGCATGTTACCTTCCTCATCCAGTCAGTCTAAGTCCTTAAAAACAGAAACCAGGGTTTCCCAAAGAAGAAGGAAATATACCTTCAGATTGTAAGTAGAAATCCTGCGTGAGTTTCTAGTGTGCTGGTTGCCTTATGAATCTCAACTCAGTACTGCAGATTTGAACATTATCTCAGTTAACAACCAGTAGACCTGCCTTATAAATTTCAGACTTACCTGTCTTCATAATCACATGAGCCAATTCCTTAAGATAAATCTCTGCTTCTTTATATATATAAATCTCCCATTTGCTCTATTTCTCTGGAGAATACTGAAAATATGTATGATAAATCCAAGAAATGTAACATAAATTAATAAAAGGAGAGAAAACAGAATTTGATGAGTCACAAAAGAAGAAATGCAAATGATCAATAAATTTAAAAATGATACCTCAGTGGCTAAAATGAATTATTTTCTTACATTTAAAGGATAAAACAAAACAAAATATGATAATCAATTCCATCTACTAGTGTTAGGAAATCAGGAAAATGGCAAAATAATGTTTCCCTTTATTTCTGGGAATACCATGAGTTACTACAATTTTATTGGAAACAATTCTGGAATGATCTGTTAACATGAGAAGCAAACTTATTTTTGAACCAACACTCAACTCTTGAAAATAATTGCAAAAAAAAAAATGGGATTATTATTGAATAAATTATATTTACTCTGTCTATTCTGTTATATTATACTGCTGTTAAAGACACAAAAAAGTAGTGATTACTTTTGTTAATATTATTATAATGTCTATATGACACTGCTGTTAAAGATACCAAAAAGTGGTGTTGTGGAAGGTGGTAGTGAAATTATTTCTTTTAATATATTTACATTTAGATACATTTTAATGTACACATTTAGATACATTAATATACATTTAATGTATACATTTAGATACATTAATACATTTTAGATAAATAGCATGAGAGAGTAATATGAAATTAATTGTAATTACCTACAGAACTATTAAAATATTTAAAATTCACATTTAATGTAATTTGTCTAATTAATTTATTGTTAAAGAAAAGTATGTTCAAATAATTTTGATTGCTTTCCCTAGCAATAAAACCTGTAGGAAATATTGCCAACTTGAATATGTTTTTATCTTTTCTCCTTTTATTTCTCTATTTGAAATGTTTTGTTTTATATTGGAGTATAGCCAGTTAACAATGTTGTGATAGTTTCAGGTGGACAGCAGAGGAACTCAGCCATACATACACATGTATCTATTCTCCCCTAAACTCCCTTCCTATTTTCTTTCTTTCTTACTTACATTGTTAATTTCTTACATTATTCAAAAGTTGTTAGTTTCTTTTGAATGTTCCATTTTTCTTTTTATTGTCATTTTTAGAATGAAAGTCATAAACTGAGGAGAAAGTAGCAGAAATAAAATGAAAAATATAGGTTGCTCTGATTGGGTAACATAGCTCCAAACAGGCACTGTATCATTCAGATGTCTTCTTTTCTCTAAATCAACACAAAACATTCTAAACTTCCATGACACTGTGGCTTCATTGCTTGTTCATCTAAAACTGAATTCCTTTGTCTTATGCCTTTTGGCGTAATATTTAGCAAAATATTTAAGTATCTGAATTTAGATAATAATTTGATCAGAAAATAATTAGGTGCTTTGTTTTCAAAAAGTTATGCAGATTTTTTCCTTTAAATAACTTCCTTGGATGTTATTTTTATGTTTTAATTTATAAATACTCTATTTCAGCTGTTGGGAAAATAAATCTCTAGGTTTTTATGTTAAAAACATCATAGCATTGACCTTTACTTTTAATGACTAAAAGAAAACTCTCCAAAAAAATTAGTTTTGGAAGTAAAAACCTATTTGAAAATGGAAATATGAACAATATCTTCATATTTGTCTAAGCCCTGAAAGTTAGAGAAGCACATTGTAAATGAGGAGATAAGCAAAGTTAAGTATACATGCTTTAAACAATTGTTGACAACTGTGACTTAATATTGTTAAATCAAAAGCCTGATTATCTAATTAATAGCAGATTAAAAATATATTTGTGATATCCACCTACATCATAGTTTTAATCAAACATGCTTTTTTCACTATTAAAATTTTCATTATTATAAGGGAATCTATAGGTGAGTAGATGTTTCAAATAAGTAAATATATTATGGGTTTTTAATGTCAATTTTACATTTGATAAGGAAAAAATACACGTCAGGAAGCAACAGTTAGAACTGGACATGGAGCAACAAACTGCTTCCAAATAGGAAAAGGAGTATGTCAAGGCTGTATATTGTCACCCTGCTTATTTAACTTCTATGCAGAGTACATCATGAGAAACCCTGGACTAGAAGAAGCACAAGCTGGAATCAAGATTGCCGGGAGAAATATCAATAACCTCAGATATGCAGATGACACCACCCTTCTGGCAGAAAGTGAAGAGGAACTAAAGAGCCTCTTGATGAAAGTAAAAGAGGAGAGTGAAAAAGTTGGCTTAAAGCTCAACATTCAGAAAACGAAGATCATGGCATCCGGTCCCGTCACTTCATGGAAAATAGATGGAGAAACAGTGGAAACAGTGTCAGACTCTGTTTTTCTGGGCTCCAAAATCACTGCAGATGGCGACTGCAGCCATGAAATTAAAAGATGCTTACTCCTTGGAAGGAAAGTTATGACCAACCTAGATAGCATATTGAAAAGCAGAGACATTACTTTGCCAACAAATGTCCATCTAGTCAAGGCTATGTTTTTTCCAGTGGTCATGTATGGATGTGAGAGTTGGACTGTGAAGAAAGCTGAGTGCCAAAGAATTGATGCTTTTGAACTGTGGTGTTGGAAAAGACTCTTGAGAGTCCCTTGGACTGCAAGGAGATCCAACCAGTCCATTCTGAAGGAGATCAGTCCTGGGTGTTCTTTGGAAGGAATGATGCTAAAGCTGAAACTCCAGTAGTTTGGCCACCTCATGCATAGAGTTGACTCATTGGAAAAGACGCTGATGCTGGCAGGGATTGGGGGCAGGAGGAGAAGGGGACGACAGAGGATGAGATGGCTGGATGGCATCACTGACCCGATGGATGTGAGTTTGAGTGAACTCTGGGAGTTGGTGATGGACCGGGAGGCCTGGCGTGCTGCAATTCATGGGGTCACAAAGAGTTGGACATGACTGAGCAACTGAACTGAACTGAACTGAACTGAAGGAAAATATTGAATTGTGACTAGCTTAAATAACTAAATCTTTAACAATTACAAATGAGCACAATACAATAGGAACCTTTTGCTTAGAGCTGAAACATCACTCATTTCAATTAGTAGCCAGAGACCAGATAGAAACCATGATTCTGCACTAAATTTTATGGGTAATGACTCTTATCTGATCCAGTTATCTGATGGACAATTTGCTGAACATAACTATGCTACCTTTCCCCCAGATATCTATAGATTCTTCTTCAGTACTTTAAAATCATACTAACAATAATATTTGAGTGTTTTTACATTAAGAAGATTAACTTTATAATGGTTATAAAATGATTTAGAATAGGAGACTTTTGAGGTAAGGGCTATGTAAGCACAAAGCAATGTGAAGAATTACAAGCTTGATTTTCCTTTCTTCTCACACATTTTCCCCCTCTAGAGATAGTCAATTTTGGAAATTGAACAGTTAGATTCATATATTGATAAATAGATGGCTGAAATTTTTTACAGAAAAAAAATTCTTTTTGTGCTCTGTTTCATTTTGATAAACCAGAGTCAGGGCATGAAATGCATGAAATTTTATCCTGAAGGTCACTCACCAACCTTTTATGAAGTTAAACCAATTGTTCAAATGGAGAAAAGTAGGTTTGTGAACAAATAGCTTTGTCTTCCTGCAAACCTCCTGAGAATTTGTTCATGCTGACTCCTTATCTTAACATGTAACGCAATCACCAATTAGTGTCAAAGTTACTGGAGCCATCACATTGTCAACTGCATTAACCTTATGTACTGGTTCAAGGAAAATGCAATTATTCTTCTTCTAAACTAATCAGTAATTTCAAAGTTATTATTAACTAATTTAATCTTTAAATCGGCATAACTTATCAAGCTACATATCAGATTTATTGCTGAAAGAAAAGGAAGACTATTTAGGTGGAAAACCAAAGCAAGTGGAAAATAGCATTTTTTAAAATTCAGTTGCATAGAAACCACGCTTTTAACCTTGTCCAGGTCAGAACCATTGGAAGGGGGGGGGGGGAAGACATTATTCATGTCACTGAAGACTAGGGGTAATTTTTCTAATTCCCTGGCATATTAATAACCAACAATGAGTGAGCCCCTTAAGTACCTCATTTATTGTCTTAAATATGAAAATGTTTTAGAGATTAGAGAGGAAATTGTTTGAATTAATTAACTGAACTGGCGCTCAAGGGATCTAGTACAAGATTTTCAGACAAAAGCTGGAAATTTACAATAATGACATTTCTTTCATGGTTAGAAAATATAGCACCAGTGGGATTTGGAGGCACTCTTAACATTTTAGCTGATGTCTGTTGAGGGCTTAAGAACCCTCTGAAACCATTTATTTTATTCATTGGAGACTTCTCTCAATTACATTATAAAAGGCGTCTTATTAAAGTAGCCATGAGGCCCACAAATTTCACCATATAAGTGGAATTGGATAACTGGCACAAGGAAAATTCAAAATGCAAATGGAAACTATTAAAGTAATAGCATCATTTAAAAAAATTCTTTTTTGCAGGAAAGGTAATGTGTAGATAGATAAAAACAGAATGGTGTTGTACATGGTTGACTTAATCACATTTCTTCCCAATTCTCTTGTGGGTTATCAGTTGCAAATGAGACTCCTCTGTGCTTAAGAATCCATCCATTTGATGTGGTGATTCTTCAGAGGAATTTGAAAAAGCGCTTGGTTTAACCTGGATTATATAAATACCAAAAAAATATAAACTTCAAGATTAGATTAAAATGTGCATTTACTGATTTACATATCGATCTATATTTCTCTATTCCCCCATTCATCTACTCAGCTTATCTATCTACCCCCATCCATCCATCCATCCATTCACCCATCCATTTATCACCTATCTACACTGTCATATAAAACTACATCTGATATTTTCATTCTTTCTAACAAATGAACTATTTAAAAGTGCTAAATGTTAAAGCAGAATCTGCCTTGCATGAATACATTCTCAGTCATGTTTAACTCTTTTTGTAGTCCCATGGTTTGTAACCCATCAGTCTCCTCTGTACAAGGGATTTTCCTGGCAAGCATGCCAGAGTGGGTTGCCAAGCCCTCCTCCAGGGGATCTTCCTGACCCAGGGATTGAACCCCAGTCTCCTGTGTATTCTGCATTGTCAGGCAGACTCTTTACCACTGAGCCACCTGAAAAGCCCAGAATCTGCCTTACTGAACCCAATTTGGTAAGGAATACTCAAGCATTTATATGCGTCATTCCCTTCCCTGTAATGATAATTTTATTATCTATCTTTATACACAAAAATCTAAAGTTTAAAAACTGTTAGTCTCCAAACATCACTTATTCCAGTTTTAATAGTTTAAGAGCATATGCTTTATATAAATTCCACATATTTAAAATATAAAACTTGTTTAATATTGATATGTGTACATATCCATGGAAGCATCACCGCCATCAAGATAACAAATTAGTCATCTCAAAGTTTCCTCATGAACCTTCATAATTCCTCTCCTTTCCTTCACTAGAATCTTACCCCACCCTACCCCTAGGCAACTTTTGATTTGTTTTCCATCACTATGGATTATTTTACATTTCCTATAAATTTATTCAAATAGAATCCTGTAATATGCACGCTTCTGTCTTGCATCTTTCATTTTCTTGAGATAGATTTGTGTTGTATTTTGCATCACTAGTTCATTGTTTTATTATCGTGTGCATAAATAACAGTTCATGTATCCATTCTTACACAGATAGACAGGAGGCTGTGATCAGTTTTCAACTATGAACATTCATCTGAAGTTTTATAAGGATATATGCTTTTCTTTTATAATTTAAGGTTTTCCATAAGATTTGTTTTGAATTGTCTTTGAATATGGTGCCAGGCATAAATCAAATATTGTGGATTTTTTTCTTTGCATATACAATTTTGCATAAGCCAATTCTTCAGTGAAATACCATGGGGCTTCCTAGGTGGCTCAGTGGTAAACTCCTGGGTCTGGAAGATCCCCTGGAGTATGAAATATCAACTCACTCCACCATTCTTGCCTGGAAAATTCCATGGACAGTGGAACCTGGTGACCCACCGTTCATAGGGTCACAAAGAGTTGGGTGATTTAACCTGTAGGAATTGCTTCAGCAACATTTTTTTTTAACCTGTCCTTTCTCCACTCAATTGCCTTTGACCTTTGCTTAAAAGTATGTAGTCGTACATGTATAATCTGATTCTGTTCCATTTGTTTGTTTACCAGCATCATGCTGTTATACATGAGTTTAAGTTTAGTTGCTCAGTCATGTCCGACTCTTTGAGACCCCATGAACTGTTCCTCCATCCATGGGATTTTCCAGGCAAGAGTACTGGAGTGGGTTTCCATTTCCTTCTCCAGAGGACAACCCAGGGATCACACACTGGTCTCCCACATTGTAGGCAGATGCTTTACCATCTGAACCACCAGGAAAGTCCTGAAATATAAATTTTCCCATTATAAGATTTCCTATTATATTATGTATAAAGCTGTTATACATAGTTCAGCTTTATAATAAATCTCAAAAGTGGATATTTCTAGTTATTTTTAATTTTCAAAATTTCTTTAGTTATGTGTACTTTGCTTTTCTATATTACTTTTAGAATGTTTGAAAATTTCTACCAAAAATGTCTTCTGGCAATTTGAGTAAAACTGCATTGACTCTGTAGTTCAATTTGAGGAGAATTTACATCTTAAAGCTACTGAGTCCTCTGTTCATGACCATTTATTTAAGTGTTCTTTTAGCAATGTTTTGTAATTTTCAGCATTCAGAGCTTTCATATCCTTTGTCAAAACAGATTCCTAAATATCCCATATTTTTTGGTACTTACAAAAGTAGTTATCTTTAATTTGAATTTTTGATCATTGCTAATAGAGCTATAATTAATATTATATGTTAATTCCTACAACTTTACCAAATTCATTTGTTAATGTTAATAATGTTTTTATAGATTCCAACAGATTTTCTTTATAATGATTATTTTGCCTGTGAATAAAGACAAGTTTATTTTTTACTTTACAAAATGGATATTTTAAAATTATTCTTCGTATCCAGTAGCACTGAAAAGGGCTTTCCTGGAAGTTCATTGGCAAGCTCCATCTGCCAATGCAGGAGATGCAGGTTTGATCCCTCATTCTGGAAGATCCCCTAGAGAAGGAAATGACATTCCACTGCAGTATTCTGGCCCGGAAATCCCACAGACAGAGAAGCCTGGCAGGCTACAGTCCATGGGGTCCCCAAAGAGTAGGACATGACTTAGTGACTAAAAACAACAATAAAGTTGACAAACAACAAAAGCTGACAACAATAGGCAGTAAGATGTTGAATGGAAGTGATAAAAACAGACATTCTTGGCCATTTAATTTTTATGATGCTAACTTCAGGTTTGTTCACAAAAGTCCTTTAGTAGATTACTGAAGTTCTGGTTTATTCTAACTTTGTTGAGAGGATTTGTTTTTTTTAAACCAGCAAGGGGTTTTTGTTTTTGTTTTTATTTTTATTCTTTTCTGCTAAATTGGCTTTCCTCTTGTAATTTGCTAATGTGTCAAATTACATATATTCATTTTTGGACATCAAATCAAACCTCCATTTGTGGAATAAACCACTTGATCATGTTTTTTTTGTGTGGTTGTTCAGTCACTTAGTTGTGTCTGACTCTTTGCGATCCCATGGACTGCAGCACCCCAGGCTTCCCTGTCCTTCACTATCTCCCTGAGTTTGCTTGAACTCATGTCCTTTGAGTCAGTGATGCCATCCAACCATCTCATCCTCTGTCACCCCCTTCTCCTCTTGCTCTCAATCCTACCCAGCATCAGGGTCTTTTCCAATGAGTCGGCCCTTTGTATCAGGTGGCTAAAGTATTGGAGCTTTAGCACCAGTCCTCCCAATGAATATTTAGGATTGATTTCTTCTAAGATTGATTGGTTTGATCTCCTTGTTGTCCAAGGGACTCTCAAGAGTCTTCTCCAGAGCCACAGTTCAAAAGCATCAATTCTCCAGCACTCAGCCTTCCTCGTGCTCAAACTTTCACATCTGTATATGACTACTAGTAAAACTATAGCTCTGACTATAGGGACCTGTCTATACAGAGATGTCTGTTTTTTAGCATACTGTCTACCTTTATATATGATGGTAAATTCAATTTGCTAAAATTTTGTTTAGGCTTTATCCTCTAAATTCAAGAGAAATAATTTCTTATATTTATTTGGTTTTGGTAACAGGATAATGTTGGCCTAATATAATAAGTTGAGAATTATATTCTCTTTACTTTTCTTGAAAATTATTGTAGAAACCACCAGTACCTATATATTTTTTCTTTTGGGAAAGTTTTTAAATACAGATGAATTATTTGATAGATATTAAGCCAAGTGGATGATCTACTTCTGTTTGAGTGACTGCTGATAGTTTGTGTTTTGGTGGGTATTTATTGATTTCATCAAAGTGGTCAAACATATAGGCATGAAGTTGTTCTCAATAGTGACTTATTATGTTTTAATATCTATAGAATTTGCAAACCTGCGATGATATTACTGCTCTAATTATTGATATTGGTAATTTGTGTTTTGTCTATTTTTTCCTTGATCTATCTGCCTAGATGTTATTAATTTTATTGATATTCTCAAAGCACCAACTTTTAATTTAATTGGATTTTCATACTCAAATCAATTCCCCTTCCTCCCTTTGTTTTCTGTTTTTAAATATTTTGCATATTTCATGTAAATATAATCTTGTCCTATATAGCCTTTTCTGTCTGGTTTATTTCACTTAGCATAATGTTTTCAAGGTTCTTCTGTATTGTAACTTGTATCCGTAATCCAGTCCTCTTAATGGCTGAATAATATTCCATTATATGAATAGACCATGTTTTGCTTATCCCTTCCTCCAAAAAGAAAGATCTGGGTTCTTTCCGCTTTTTCACTGTTTTGAATAGTGCTCCTCTTGTCCTTTCTACACAAGTACTTGCTTAAATACTTCTCTTTTAGGTATATAACTATGAGTAGAATTTCTGAGTCATAAATTTATTCTATATTTAGCTGTCAGAGGAAACATCAACCTGTTTCCACATGGCTGCACCATCATACATCTTCACCAGCAATATATGAGGGTTCAGATTTCTCCACAGTCTTGTTAATACTTGTTATTATTCATTTCTTAAAACTATAACCATCCTCAGTTCAGTTCACTCTCACTCGTGTCTGATTCTTTGTGACCTTATGGACTGCAGCCCACTAGGCTTTCCTGTCCATCACCAGCTCCCAGAGTTTGCTCAAATTCATGTCCATCAAGTCAGTTATGCCATCCAACCATCTCATCCTCTGTTGTCCCCTTCTCCTGCCTTCAGTCTTTCCCAGCATCAGGGTCTTTTCTAATGAGTCAGTATTTCACATCAGGTGGCCAAATTTTGGAGCTTCAGCTTCAGCATCAGTCCTTCCAATGAATATTCAGGACTGATTTCCTTTAGGACTGACTGGTTTGAACTCCTTGTAGTTGAAGGGACTCTCAAAAGTCTTCTCCAATACCACAGTTCAAAAGCATCAACTTTTTGGTGCTCAGTTTCTTTATAGTACAACTCTCATTCCAAACATGACTACTGGGAAATCCATGGCTTTGACTAGACAGATATTTGTTGGCAAAGTAATATCTGTCTAGGTTAATATACTGTCTAGGTTGGTCACAGCTTTTCTTCCAAGGAGCAAGCGTCTTTTAATTTCATGGCTGCAGGCTCCATCTGCAGTGATTTTGGAGCCCAAGAAAATAAAGTTTATCATTGTTTCCATTGTTTCTCTGTCTATTTGGTATGAAGTGATGGGACCAGATGCCATGATCTTAGTTTTTGAATGTTGAGTTTTAGGCCAACTTTTTCACTCTCCTCTTTCACGCTCATCAAGAGGCTCTTCAGTTTCTCTTCATTTCCTCCCATAAGGGTGGTTGCATCTGCATATCTGAGTTTATTGCTGTTTCTCCCAGCAATCTTGATTCCAGCTTGTGCTTCATCCAGCTCAGCATTTTGCATGATGTACTTTGCATACAAGTTAAATAAACAGGGTGACAATATACAGCCATCCTAGTGGGTGTGAAATTAGTATGTCAATGTGAGTTTTGATTTGCAAGCATCATCGACTCAATGGACATGGGTTTGGGTGGACTCTGGGAGTTGGTGATGGACAGAGAGGCCTGTTGTGCTGCAGTTCCTGGGGTCACAAAGAGTTGGACACGACTGAGTGACTGAACTGAACTGAATGACTAATGTTTTTTCATATGCATGTTGGCACTTGCATATCTTCTTTGGAGAAATGTCTGCTCAATCCTTTGTTCATGTTTAAACTGGTTTGTTTTTGAGTTGTCTGTGCTGTGCTGTGCTTAGTTGTTCAGTTATGTCCAACTCTTGAGATCCCATGGACTGTAGCTGGGCAGGCTCCTCTGTTCATGGGAATTCACCAGGCATGAATACTGGAGTAGGTTGCCATGCCCTCCTCCAGGAGATTTCCCTGATCCAGGAATTGAATCAGGGTCTCCTGCATTGCAGGCAGATTCTTTACCAGCTGAGCTACCAAGGGAGCTATTGAGTTGTCACTCTCTTCATATAGTCTGTATGCTTGACCACTACTACATATATAACTTGAAATATTTTATTCCATTTTGTAGACTGCCTTTTCACATCTGTGATAGTGTCCTTTGATATACACAAGTTTTTCATTTTGAAGAAGTCCAGTTTGCCTTTTCTTTTTTTGCTCATGCTTTTTGGTCATATCTATGATTTACTTGACAAGTCCAAGATTTTATGTGTCTCTACTCTACTTAAAATTACAGAAGTTTTCTTCCTCCTATTTTTTGTTGTTTGTTTGTTTTTCTACAAAACAGCATGGGTTATACACAAGCTCTGTAATCCATAATATGTTTTTCTATATATATGACAGTATTGACATTCTGCTTCTGAAAGAAGCAGTTATGATATAGAACCTTAAAACTGAAACCAAGTGAAAACTAGTACAATAATATACATTTAAATATTTATAATTAAATGGAAAATTCCCATTCCTTGTACTCCCCAAATCCCACTTTTAGAAGCTCTGTAAAGAATATAGAAATCCTAGTTCATAAAGATATGTAAAGTAAAAGTGAGTAAAGTGAAGTCGCTCAGTCGTGTCCAACTCTTTGCGACCCCATGGACTATAGCCCACCTGGCTCCTCCACCCATGGGATTCTCCAGGCAAGAATACTGGAGTGGGTTGCCATTTCCTTCTCCAGGGGATCTTCCCGACCCGAGGATCTTCCTGACCCAAGGATCTTCCCGACCCGGGGATCGAACCCAGGTCTCCTGCAATGCAGGAAGATGCTTTAACTTCTGAGCCACCAGGGAAGCCCTATGGCATTTATTACAGTAAAATTTGGGATAGTACAATAAGAGATGGAGCTGTATGAGTGGTGAATATAGTGGAATAAAGTGCACTAATTTTTTTTTAAATAGTATAATTTTCAAATAGAATTCATAGAATTAAAATGGAAATATGTCAAGAATTATTGACAAGTTAAGAAAAAAATTGTATAACTATTCTCAGAAATTATAAGGCTAAATTTAAAATCTTCTTATGCCAAAAATCTTTCATGTCAAAATATGACAAAATTTTGGATAAGGCATAAAAGCTTAATTTTTAAAATGTTTCATTGAGTTAACAATAATGTAAAGCTCCCTGAGAATCAAAACATAGTGAAGGGACTTCTTTGGTGGCCCAGTGGTTAAGATGTCACTTTCCAATGCGAAGGGTGCAGGTTTGAACATTGGTTAGCTGGCTAAGATTCCACATGCCTCATGGCCAAAAACACAAAACATAAAAGAAGCAATATTGTAACAAATTCAATAAAGATTTAATAAATGGTCTGCATGAGTTTAATCCAACTCAGTTTAACCACTCAGTTTAATCAAACTCTTTGCAACCGCAGTCCATCACCAACTCCTGGAGTTTGCTCAAACTCATGTCCACTGAGTCAGTGATACCATCCAACCATCCTCTGTCAGCTCCTTCTCCTCTTGCCTTCAATCTTTCCCAACATAAGGGTCTTTTCCAGTGAGTCAGTTCTTCGCATTAGGTGGCCAAAGTATTGGAGCTTCTGCATCAGTCCTTCCAATGAATATTCAGGGTTGATTTCCTTTAGGATTGACTGGTTTGACATCCTTGCTGTCCAAGGGGGTCTCAAAAGTCTTTTCCAGCACCACAGTTCAAAAGCATCAATTCTTCGGTGCTCAGCTTTCTTTATAGTCCAACACTCACATCCATATGTGACTACTGGAAAAACCATAGCTTTGACTATATGAACCTTTGTTGGTAATGTCTCTGCTTTTTAATATGCTGTCTAGGTTTATCATAGCTTTAAAACATGCTATCTTTTAATTTCATGGCTGCAGTCACCATCTGCAGTGATTTTGGAGCCCAAGAAGTAAAGTTTCTCACTGTCTCCATTGTTTCCCCCTCGATTTTCCATGAAGTGATGGGACTGGATGCCATGATCTTAGTTTTTTGAATGTTGAGTTCTAAGCCAGTTTTTTCACTCTCCTCTTTCATCTTCATAAGAAGCTCTTTAGTTCTTCTTTGCTTTCTGCCCTAAGGGTGGTGTCATCTGCATATCTGAGGTTAATGATATTTCTCTCAGCAGTCTTGATTCTAGCTTGTGCTTCATCCAGCCCAGCACTTCGCATGATGTACTCTGCATATAAATTTAAATAAGTGGGGTGAAAATATACAGCCTTGATGTACTCCTTTCCCAATTTGGAACCATGTTGTTTCATGCCTGGTTCTAACTTTGCTTCTTGACCTGCATACAGTTTTCTCAGGAGGCAGGTAAGATGGTCTGATATTCTCATCTCTAAGAATTTTGTGATCCACACAGTCAAAGGCTTTAGCATAGTCAATGCAGCAGAAGTAGATTATTTTAGTAAAGTTTTGTTTATTTACTTTAAAATAGAAATACAGATGGTATGTTTTTAGCATGTCTCTAATAGGTATTATATAGAAAGTGAAAAGATAGAATAGAAATATATTATTTACAAAGTTGATAGCAGATACAGTACAAGCATTTTTGAAAGACATGAACACTTAGTTCCAAGAAACGAATGAACCACTGGGTAGCACATATCAAAAGGAGAGTACATAAAGTTTTGAAGTGAAATTTCAGGGAAAGAAAAGACAAGAAATTTTTTTAGAAAAAATTAAAGAATATACAGACTGCCAATAAAACAATATGTATAAACAGATTCATTAAACTTAGCAATAAGATCTTGAATGAAATTTAAAAAAATGCAAAAAGTTCCTTGATTTCTATATTCTTTACTTACTCAAGCTTCTTTCAAGCCCAAGCTTCAACTGATATCACTCTACTTAAATGGAACCATTTAAAATTATAAGATTCTGGGACTTCCCTGGAGGTCCAGTGTTTAAAACTCAGACTTCCACAGAAGAGGGCATGGGTTCGCTTCCTGGTTCACAAATTCCCACAAGCATGGCATGGCCAAAATATTGAAAAATTTTAACCCTGGAAGGGACTTTACAGGTCATCTAGTCTTACTTTCTCATTTTAGGACTTAGCCTAGAGCTTAAAATATTGGCTCATAATCCTAGAGTTAATTTGTTGAATAGTGAAGTCCATGATAAACACAAGTCATCTGACTCCCAGTCCTGTTCTCTTCCAGCTACACCACATTGTCTCCCTTCATAGGGAATTTGTCCTATATTTACCATTCTTGCTGAAAATTAGAAAAGTAACCATTAACATATAATAATATATGAAGAGAGACCTGAAAATTCTAAATGAACAAAATATGAAGCTGCCACCCAGTGATAAATAATTGAAAATTAACTTTAAGAAGAAGACTTGAACTCTGGATGGAGTGTAACAGTGAATGTTGGAATGAAAGATAAATCAGTCAGTTAGTCAGTAAAATATTTAATGTTAGCTGGTGAAAAGCACTGTGGAAGAAAATAAAGCATAAGAGGAAGATATAGACGGGGTATTTTTCGATTTTAAGTAAAATGACCAGGTAAGGTGCTTACTTTGAAGGTAATGTTTAAGCAAAGAAAAAACACAATAAACTATATGGATAATTGAAGAAAGAACATTCCAAAAAGGGAGCACTGTGCAGACCAAGAGGAAGGCTCTAAAGCAGGGAAACCTCTGGTGTATCCCTGAAACTTCCATGAAGGCAGGTAGTCTGGGAAAATTGGGAGAGCAATACTAGGGAATGAGATGAGAGGATGAAAAGAACACCAGATCTAATAGGCACTTATAGATCAAAGTAAAGATTCATTTTTTACTAAGACCAGAATGCGAAGAGGTTTTATCAGTGAATGACAGCGTTCCACTTTTGAGAATATAAAGGACAAGGTCTGAAGAAAGAGACTAATTAAGGGGCACCTGTCATATTCCAGGCAGGAAATAATGATGGCTCAGAATCAGGTGGTGACAGTGGTGGAGGCTGTATACATACTGTGTATCTGTTTTTAAGCAGTGTTGATAGTATCTGCTGAAAAGAGTGGGATGATTTGGGAGAATGGCATTGAAACATGTATACTATCAAGTAAGAATCGAATCGCCAGTCTATGTCTGATGCAGGATACAGCATGCTTGGGGCTGGTGGATGGGGATGACCCAGAGGGATGTTGTGGGGAGGGAGGTGGGAGGGGGGTTCATGTTTGGGAATGCATGTACACCCGTGGTGGATTCATGGCAATGTATGGCAAAACCAATACAGTATTGTAAAGTAAAATAAAGTAAAAATAAAAATTTAAAAAAAAAGAGTGTATGTGAGAAATAAAGGATAATTCCATGAGTTTGGTCCTGGGGAACAGGAAACAAAAGATGAAGTTGATACAAACTGAAATGGAGAACCCATGGGAAGAGCAATTTGCGGGCTAAATATCAGAAGCTCAGTTTGGGGCATTTTAATATTGAGATATATGTTAGCCATTCAAGGTAGTGATTTTACACAGGCAAATGATTTTCAAGCAAGTCACTTAAGAGGAAACCCAATTAAAATATCAATGAGATAGTATTTGCACTTGTTGCTCAGTCACTTTGTGTAAGACTCTTTGTGACCCCATGGACATGCCAGGCTTCCCTGTCCTTCACAATCTCCCAAGTTGGCTCAAACTCATGTCTATTGAGTCAACGATGCCATCCTTCCATCTCATCCTCTGTCACCCTCTTCTCCTGCCCTCAATCTTTCCTAAAATCAGGGTCTTTTCCAATGAGTTGGGTCTTCTCATCAAGTGGCCAAAGTATTGGAGTTTAGCATCAGTCCTTCCAATGAATATTCAGAGTTGATTTCCTTTAGGATTGACTGGTTTGATCTCCTTGCTCTCCAAAGGACTCTCAAGAGTCTTCAAAAAAAAAAAAAAAAAAAAGAGTCTTCTCCAACCGCACCACAGTTCAAAAGCAGTGATTCTTTGGCATTTAGCCCTGTTTATGCTCCAACTCTCACATTGGTGCTTGACTACTGGAAAAACCATAGCTTTGATTATATGGACCCTTCTTGCCAGCGTGCTGTCTCTGCCTTTTAATATGATGTTTAGTTTTGCCATAGCTTTTCTTAGAAGAAGCAAATGTCTTTTAATTTCATGGCTGCAGTCACTGTCTGCAGTGACATTCAGTCAGTTCAGTTCAGTCGCTCAGTCGTGTCCAACTCTTTTGGACCCCATGAATCGCAGCACACCAGGCCTCCCTGTCCATCACCATCTCTCGGAGTTCACTCAGACTCATGTCCGTCGAGTCTGTGATGCCATCCAGCCATCTCATCCTCTGTCATCCCCTTCTCCTCCTGCCCCCAATCCCTCCCAGCATCAGCGTCTTCTCCAATGAGTCAACTCTTCGCATGAGGTGGCCAAAGTACTGGAGCTTCAGCTTTAGCATGATTCCTTCCAAAGAAATCCCAGGGTTGATCTCCTTCAGAATGGACTGGTTGGATCTCCTTGCAGTCCAAGGGACTCTCGAGAGTCTTCTGCCCAAGAAAATAAAATCTCTGACTGTTCATGTTTTCCCCATCTATTTGCCATAAAGTGATGAGACTGTATGCCATGATCTTAGTTTTTTGAATGTTGAGTTTAAGGCAGCTTTTTCACCAGCTTTTTCACTCTCCTCTTTACTTCCATCAAGAGGCTCTTTAGTTCTTCTTTACTTTCTTCCTTTAGGGTGTTGTCGCATACATATCTGAGATTTCCACTCTAGGTAATGAAAAAAAAAAAAAAGTCTGAATGCCACACATTACCAAGGATGCAAACAAGAGTTTATTTTTACTTATTTGAAATATAAATTGTTACACCTTCAGTTAAGTATTTGGCAGAATCCAGAAAGCTGCAGATTTTTATTCATGATCCAGTATTTCATTCTTTTGTCTGAGATATTTTGTAATAATATAAAATTAAACAGGGGCAACCTTGGGAAGAAACAAGTTTTAGAATGTGGATATAATTAAACCTCTCTTAATTACATGGAATTAGTGGATACTAATTGTTATAAAGAGGAACATAAAAATGTGTTTTCAAGTACTACGTTTATTTCAACAAAGATAAATATTTGAGAGGATACATGTGAAATGTTTATTATTGGTTAGTTCAAGATGGTAGGATTACAGAATTGGAGATTATAAGACTGAATTTTTACCTGTCACTCTATTAATAGAAAAGTTGTTAATCATTTAGAAACATTTTGGAATGGAAGGTAGATTTTAGTACGTTGTACCTGCAACATAATCATTTGCATTTTTATAATTAAAACTAAAATAGCTGAAATTAAACTATATACAAAACAAAATGAAATATCATTTGTAAATCTGCTAAATTTATTTCATATGATTAGCACACTCAGTTCCAAAAGTATGTTAATTATTAGAAGCAGGATAAATTTTTTATTGATATTTGATGTATTTATATGACAAAAATTATGCTCATATTCCTAAAGATCTATTAAGACTTCTATCTTGTATTGTTTTCCCAATGAAATCAACTTTAGATTTTGTTGACTAATGCTGATTGACCACCTAGGTCCCAAGGGATGTTTTTGTAATGAATCCTTTCTATTTAATGTGTGAGCAGAACTAGATTAGTCATGAGACAAATTCAATAATGTTATATATTAAACTTTTAGAGGAAACAGATTTTAACTATCTTTTTCTTTACCCAAACCTGGGTAAATTAGGAGTTGATAGAGATTCACTACAATGCTACAAGGAAAAATTTTGGTCCGTAGCACTTAGACTTGCATAAAACATCATAGTCTGAGCAGTCTCTATACATGAAAGGCTATGCCAGAATGAAAGGATATGCCAGAAAGACTTCGCCACCTACTTTGGAGGAGTCTGCCAATCAACAACAAATGCATACCGGGTAAGACTCATGACTGAAGCTCAATGAAATGATGTCCTATTTTTAGCTTAGCTTTTTCCTCATTTAAAGAGGCACGACTGAGCTTTGTGTTCATGTTTTCATGAAATGATAGCTAAATAGCACCAGCTAGAGCCAAGTACAGAGAAGGCAATCATCCCTATGTGCCCCTCTGTGTTTCTGCCAGCAGTGCCTCTGGTATTCCCATCTTGGACCTATTTTTAATAATTCCTGCCAAATATTCAGAACTGTGCCAGACTAGATAGAGGCTCTTCTATGAACCATTGACCTCCCAGACTCAGGATTATATCCATGAATGACTTGACCTCCAAGGCAGTATCTCTTCTAGCATTGTGGTTAGTGAAAAGACATACTGTCATATCTAGGAATCAACAAACTGTAAAGAATTTTAAAAAGTCACTCATTTGAATCACACTCTATATGTGGTCTTTAAAATGAAGGAAAATATCACACTAGTGTCCAATTTGCTTGGCTATATTCTTTTGCCCTGTAAATAGTCATTCTGAGTTCTTATAAACAAGGGAAACTTTTAAAAATTTTGGTCAAGAAATTGTTATAGACAATCTTCTTAATTATGATCTATTTATCCCAGTTAATTGATATTGTAGGATTTGATTTTTGATCAAATCAGTTTTCTAAATGAGTCTCCTAATGCTATGGACCAATTCATAAATGTTTGTAATTTATTTTTTTTTAATCCATCAATAGCATAGTTCACACTTAAATACTATGTAGTGAGTTCTAAAGAATAGTAACAGTTTATTTTAAACACATTAGAATTTTTTTTTTTTCATCAACTTTATAGGTAAAATGCATCACTGAATTCATGGTGAATGTTGCGTTTTGGTACATTTATGGAAGCTTGATCTTTTACACTATTTTCATTCCTTTGTAAATTCTCAAATGTGATTCTCAGAGTTAAATTAAATATGAGCATTTCCTTCAGTTGCAATTTCATTGAGTGTCTACATTTTGTTGTGCAGTAGAGTATGCAAAAAAGTTACAACCATTAATATTAATGTTTTGATCATTGTGTTTCAGAGAAGCATAGTTTGACTAGAGAGAAAAATATGTAGCAAAATGGTCAAAGTTTCAATTGCTCTTGTGAATAGTTAGGAATCATCAAATGAGTAGAATATACCACTTCTTCCAGCTGCTTGAGGATTTTCTTGAGGAACCTAAATACATTCCTATTTTCTTCCTTTAGAATAAAGAAACTTATTTAGAATAAAGGAATTTATTGACTTTTTCTTCTTTTCTCATGTCATTATAATAATTGAATTTTGTTTTAAAGAAATCAAATGGGACTTTTCAGTATTATTCAAATTAAAACACTACTTAGATCTCAAGATGGTTGGCAATGGCATTTCTATAAGCCAAATATAAAAGTACTCAGACATGTTAAAAGCATCATCATGAGCCTTCATGGATGAGCTAATCAAGACAAGTACGTGGGTTTCAGATTGATGCATGTATGTAGCCACATCCATCCTATATGTGATCTGCTGAGACATGATAGGATGGGTAGAGGGTGACAATAAGAGGAAGTTGCATCCTACTGAACATTTGAAAGAGATTACTTAAGGGGAAATAAAGGTGGACTAGGTTTACTCTAGCAAATCATCATTTTTTTACAGTGGTGTTATCCAAAATATCCTGTATTGCCAACAAAAGTTAAGAGATGTCACAAAAATGTTACCAACACGTAGTTTCATAGTCAAGTAACTTAAACCTGCATTAAACATTCTAGAATAGTTTTCTTTAAAACAAGATTTTAATAGAATATTTGTTATAATAATTTGAAAGAGAGTATATAGGCGCTCTCTTTCAAAGTACAGGCAGACCTCCTGCAGTTCAAGAAGAAAGATTCTTATTACCGCAGTCATTCCAGCTTGCTGAGAAGCAACACTTTGTAGGAAGAGCTAGCCACACCAGCAGAAGGGTAACCGCATACACACGTCATCTCCAAGGTGGGCACAGTAGAACCAGTGAAGCTAGCAGAAAACAAATCCTGGAAGACAGCAGTCAGTAGTAAAGACTGTATTGAAAAGGACCCAGACAGAGAGCAGTGATTAAGCCTTCCAAACATGTGTGTTTACATAACATTTTCCCTTTGTGCATTGTGACACCTACACTAACACCATTGGATTGTATTGATTTATCCTTTTCTTCTATTCTCAAGACGGCACTGTTTCATGGGCTATAAATATGAAGTCTCTGTTAACCTTTTCAATCTTGCCTGCAAGCTCCCCTCACTCCCTCCACCCAAACACATTCACTTGATAAAGGATCCAAGTTCCTTCACAGACATACTCCAACTTTGCTATAGTTAACAGGGAGGGGTAATTTACAATTTGTATTCTTTTTGTAAAAGAGAAAGATGAGCTACTTATATTTAATTTACATGAAATTATAGAAAATTAAATATTATATAATGGATAAGTATGTAATGTAATTATATATAATATGTATAACATGATAATATATATAATATAATAATTATATATCCTTTGGGGTATCATGAAAATTCATTTCCTTGAGTAACAATTTTGTGGTCTGAATTTTATCCATATAATGTATGTGAAAATATTAAAATTCAAAGATGACAAAAGATTTCTGTTAAATCAGAAAACAGTTGTATTTCATGATGCAGAAAACAAAAATTAGCATTTTATATGCAAGCAAATAGTCTCTTCTATGGTTGCTTATGTTATGTCAAGGAAGCTCAATTCTAAAGCAGTAGTGCATTCTGTAAATGCTGGGATTTTGTTTATTTTCTGGACTGTTACAAGTATGAGGCTATTTAACTTGGAGAACCATCCTTCTGGCTGTGTTCCAAAGTGTAATAACTATACTTATATTTTGTCGTTGTTGTTGTACATTCACTAAGTCATGTCCGACTCTTTGCAACCCTATGGACTGCAGGACTCCAGGCTCCTCTGTCCTCCACTATCTTCCAGAGTTTGCTCAAACTCATGTCCATTGAGTCAGTGCTGTCATCTAACCATCTCATCCTCTGCCGCCCCTTCTTCTTATGCCTTCAATAGTATTTATACGAATAAAACAACCAATATTTTAGTTAATCTGAGATATATTGGAAGGATATCAGAATGCCCAGGATCTGGCTATCTCCCAGAATGGAAAACACAATTCATTTCATATTTTTTATTCCTTTCTTACAAATTTGGAATTTATAATATATTATCTTGGTGATTATAAACATTTTTATAATATCTGCCTTTATTAGAAATTATAATTTCCTAGCCTTTTTTATTTATAAGGAAATTTCAAAGCATAATTTGTTAGACACTTGGAGAAATAAGCACATGTTTGTTGAAATACTAAATAAAAAATAATAAAGAGGCAAAAGAGCACTCTGAAAAGAACTTTGCTCTGTCAACTCATGGCCGTATTTTTTTGCCATTTGGATGCTTCTTTCTGAAAGAAGTTGCTCTGAAAGTGAGTGAAACATAAGATGCCATGAGTTGCTAATGTATGAGGTATCCCCTCTGATTTATTATTATAAGACTATTCTGAGGGCTGGCATAGTGATTTGTCAACCACTTTATTCTCTATAGATTTCAACTACTTCTCCCACAAAAGATAAGTTCCTTTACTTTTTCAAAGTTGGTAGGGCCGTTGTTTCAAATCTCAAGATTTAAAGGAACAAAAAAATTGTTAATGATTTGAGAGAAAATACACACTCAGAACTTCTTGGGCAGTCTGCTTGCATTAATCATATCTATAAAAGGGACAAATGTGAATTTTCATATCTTTAATGAGATGTTTTTCTTTTCTCTCTCTCTCCATAACTCTGTGCCATAAAGGATATTTTAAGAGTGATCCTTGAAGTAGTTATTCATGTCTGAATGCACCTCTTTGCCTTCCCTTCTCCCCACCATAGATTACAGCACTTTTGAACAATGTGAAAAACACATGCAAGTATGTGACTGTGGAAACAAATTCCTTTTTTATCCTTTTTTTTTAATGCTAGTGGTTCTCTTTAATTTTGAATTAAGAGAAATGTTTTATACATTCTTGCATCTGAATCCTATTAAATTCATATGATTAGGCTAAGCCTGCACATGAAGTCATGACAGTAACCTCAAGTGCTTGGGCTAGAGCAAAGTTTCCAGAAAATGAGGATATTTAATATCATTGAAATTGTTGTTTGTCATACTTAGGCATTCACTTGTTAAGACAGTAATTATCAATCCTATTGTTCCTTCCAGATAAGAAGTTGGCTCCTTATCTTTCAAAATACATTAAGCATTTCAAAATATTTTTAAACTTTTCAGATATTTATGGGACAACGATTTCTTAGTTTTACCCTAAATGACAAGGATAGAATCGGTATAGATGTAAAATTATTATCTTTTGTGCCTTTCCAGACAGCCTGAATACCTAGTTATCCACCCATGATATGGTAGAAAGAAGAATGTAATGCCATGAGAAGAACAA